>NC_056469.1:28293336-28593336 GCF_008729295.1 Plectropomus leopardus | reverse complement strand
CAAACTGTCACACTAGGCAGCACTGATCAAATACGAATCAAGACTTTGTTGTTGTTATTATATTTCTCTCCTTGAAAGTCTTCAGAAACATATTTTAGTGTACTGTTTAGCTGTAAAATAGAAACGTTTGTGACCTGGCTGCCTTATTTAAGAACAATAAAGCCAAACCAAAACACCGCCAATCCAAGTGTTCTCATTTTACTGCTAAACAGTTCACCAAAATATGTTTCTGAAGACATTTGAGACAAGAAACAGTCAACACAGTCAGAGAATCTTGGTTCGTATTGATCAGCGCTGCAGTCTGATCGCAGCTCATTAGCAGTGATTGACAGCTGAGTTAGAGACTCCTCGGTCCTGATTAGTTGTTTTCCAACACGAAATTCTAGCAAATGTCATTAAATGCACTAGAAGAGAAGAAACATGATTTTGTTTTCACAAACTGTCTGTCTCATATATTACTGTCAGGGACATAGTGACAGTTTCCGTAAATATGCCAAAAAGTAGAACTACTGTAGCTTTAACTGAGTCCATCAACTCCGAAAAAACGGAAATACAGAGTGTTAAGTATATGAGCCGCTTTCACTCATTATGCATCCAATAAATCCTGCAGGTGCACCTGTTCTTTCAGTCATACCTTGTCACCACCAGGGTGCGCCAGAGCTCTGCTCCTTCCTCCACACAACCCTCGTGAGTGACTCCAGTGTCCCAGTCCCACAGTGAGTCAGCCAGGTCACGGGTGTGTCCATTCCCGACCAAAGTCTGGGATTCATCCACCTGCAGTGATGAAAGAGAATCTGTGTAAATTTAATCACAGTTCTGACTGCCACAGCACAGCAGCAGGTGAGTGATCAATACAAGTGAAGACGCTGTGAAGTATTGATATAATTAATAAATATAAACACTACTGTTGCAGTTCAGCTTTATAAAACACCCCTTCATAAAAGTGATATATAGTATCCATAATAAAGTATAATGATAAAAGCATGAGCACACTGATTTAACAGGCTGACGACTGAATCATTATGAATATTCACTCATTTTTGTCTGGAAACAGAAATGGATGGAAGCGATTTAGGACTACAGTTCAATCCTATAATAACCATCATTAAGAAATTGATTGTGGTGTGCATAAAACGCCTCCTCTTCCTATGATGGAAGATTTGGCACCTGCTGCATTACAGGATGTGTGCTTTCAGAGAATGCACACACACACACACACACACCCACACACACACACACACACACACACACCATGCATCAAGTTACTCCTCCATAGATTTTGTTTTCCAGTGTGTACTCTGTTGAACTTCTGCAGGTGAGTTTCTGCGACACTGGGGAGATGCACTCTGTGAACTAATGTCATCCTGGTGCTCATTTAGGTCCTGTCTGCCCTCAGGTTTTTGTCACTGTCACATTTTAGCGATGATGGAGAAGGCATCTGTGCTGTATAATGCCTACAGACAGTAATTATATCATTTATTTCACATCCCAGTACACGCAGTCATTACAGGTTTCTCCTGTAACATTGGACCTATTGACTTTCTATATACACCAACAAAAGCATCATCAGCATCAGCCACCCCCCCCCTCCACAGGAGCATGACACGCAGACACTATAGTTGTGTGTGTTATTGAGGAAATTTTTGGTTGTTTTGTGTCTCTTTGGGGTCATTTTGTGTCTCCTTGTGGTTGATTTATGTCTTTTCAGGGTTGTTTTGTGCCCCTTACCCCTTTTTGGGGTAATTTTGTATCTTTTTTTGTTGTTGTTTTGTGTCTATTTGTAGTTGTTTGGATCACTTTGTGGCAATTTTGTGTCTTTTTAGGGTTGTTTTGTGTCTTCAACTGGTTCTCTTAATGGCAATTTTGTGTCTTATTTAGTATTTTTTTTGTCTTATTTAGGTATTTTTGTGTCTTTTTGGTTATGTGGTTCTTTGTGGTCATTTTGTGTGTCCTTGTGGTTGTTTTGCATTTTCTGTCATGGTTTTGTGTCTAACTGAGGTAAATCTCTGTCTTTTTTTTATGTCACTTTGTAGTCATTTCCTCTCAGTGGCTGATTTGCCCATTTTTGTAGTTAATTTGTGTGTCTTTGTGGTTGTTTTGTGTCTTTTTGTAGTCATTTGCGTCTCTGTAAGGTTACCTTTGTGTCTTTTTTTGGTTGTTTTGAGTCACTTTCTAGTCATTTTGTCTGTCTTTGTGGTAGTTTGAGTCTCTTTAAGGCAGCTGTGTGTCGCTTTGTAGTCATTTGGTGACTTTTTGTTGTTTTATATTGCTTACAGTCACTTTGAGTCTCTCTTCATTAGTACATGTTAGTTTGAGTGGCATTTGGCAGATGGAAGTCAGGGGTCCCCCAGCACTTTGGGCCCCTGGGCCTATACTCGCTAGGCCAATTTAGTAATCTGTCTACTGACATAAGGATAAGCCTTTCACTACAAGTTGGGTTAAAGTTGATAGAAGCCATGATGCATTCCTCATGTCTTACCTCTTAAAATATATGAGAAAAATTCATGAGAACTATCCTCAAATGTCAAGTCAGAGAAATGGACTGCACCACCAGCTCTGGTAAGCTGATCGATAGACCAACTCCAGCGCCTGCTGAGCCAGCAGGGGAACTTTCATATTTATGTTTTTGACCTATTGGCACAACAGAAGTAGCATAGCAAACTTCTATTCTCCCTGTTAACAAAGACACAACAGTCTTGTTAGATGCAACTTCAACATATAAACTATTCTGCTCCAAAGTTTAAGGTTGAAACTTCTGAGGTAGCTTCAGCGTGACATTAACGCACATTAATCAGCTTTAGACTCGTGTCAAATGATCACTTATGTAACTTTACTTGACCATTATCTTCCATTATGGCTGCGCCCAAACAAGCACCACAGAAGTTGATCTCCAGACAGACATATCTGTGAGAATTAACGAATACTTCACTGAAATGTTGTTCAGACAGCTGGAAGTGAAAAAAAAACTACTTTGTAACTTCCTTCCTGAAACCAACTGTCACAGCAGTCACATCCACTTTTTGCAGCAAATGGCACTGTGCAGGTAGATGTGAACAAAGGGGCAAAGCTCCAAGTGCTCTCAAATTCGGCTCTCCACAATCCTCACATAACCTCTGTGTTCGAGATGGGAGGAGTGCAGCCGAAAACTAAATCAAGTTCTGAACAACAGCTCTGCCTGGAGATGACAGAGACTCTTCCTGCGCCGACATGTTTTTGAGTCACAGCTGGTATTAAACACACACCAGACAACAAACATACCTGTAAACACAATATTTAAATACCTGGATTCTCTTTATGGATGAGTTATAATTGCCTTTGTTTGAGCTTTTACAACTATATGCACTTTATTATTGTCTAGTATTGATTTTTTAAAAATATTATTGTATGATTGGGTTTTACGGTGACGGCTTGATGCGATCCAGGTTTTATTATATGCTGCCATTTTACCTACATTTTATTTTGCATGGTAGGTTTCAAATATTTTATTCCTTGAATTTTAGGGATTTTATGATTTTTTTGGATCTCATGTTTAGGTCTGTGTGTGGGTTTTATGTTTTACCCTAGTGGCAACCTCCGGAGCTGAAAAATGAAGCTCATGCAGAAATGCCAAACAAAAACTGCAGTACCTTTAATGGCCACTTGAGGTTGACTCCAGAAGTCAGTAAATTCCCATAAACCCCCATGTTAAAATGCCCAGATTGCAGTAATAAATATATATATACAGTATATATACAGTAAACACACACACACACATTTTTTTGTTTTATAAATGTGCATCATTGAATTTGTACTCGTAGTGTAAAGAATGGTTTAATTACTTTAAAACAGTTTGGTTATTTTTTTTATATAAAGCAGATCAATTTCTGTGTTTCCTGGCACAAAAGAAGAATAAATAACAAAAAAAACCCAACCTAAACAGCAATATAAAAACACTGGTGTCAGCTTCAGTAAAATTAAAAAAAAGCACACATATTAAAAAAAATGTCAAACTATTCCCTTCCTCCTACTGTATTATGGCACCAGTGATGCTTGGGCAGCTATTTCTCCTCAAAAACTCCTCTCTTGCCTTTTTTCCCTCAACACCAGCCCAATTTCTCTGTGTGTTCGGCCAGCTTAAATCACAGCTCGCAGCTATATTTGTTTTTGTACTTTTGCCTTCTTGGGAAGCTTTCGCCCTTCACCACCTTCATGGTCGCACTTTGTTACTGCTTGTGTGATTCGTCCCTGTCTTAACGGGGACAAACCACATGAAAACTGATCTGTAACCATAACTGATCATGCCATGGCTGCCCACACAGTGACACAGTTTCACGGTTCATTTAGCCGCCTCAAGGAGCTCCATATGAGTTCTCCGCTCGTTCGAATGCGGCCCGAGCCGACGAGTTACCAGTTGTTATTGGGCTGTGGAGGTCAAACAGCAAAGTGTCATCAGATAGCTAATCAACTCGTTCAGATATCATTACACTGGGCTAAATCCCTGTTAATCCCACAGAAGATTCAATCAGCGTTCCCTCACAGGTCAGCTTGTTCCCGTGTGTGTATGTGCGCTCTCGTGTGGGCATAAGGGACAGCGACAAAGGTAATTCTTCATGTTGATGGACAATGATTGTCCTTCAATGGGCCACATTCACAGTCTCCTCTCCGTCTTTCTCCCTCTCTCTGTTTTCCTGTCCTGTTTCCATCTCGCCTCCTCGCCTACCCTGTTGTCCGTCCCCTCACCTGTCTCTCCCTCTGTCTCTGTTGGCTCAGTAATGGAATGTAACTCAGTACATTTACTTATTTACTGTAGTAAAAATTTGAGGTACTTGTACTTTACTTTAGTATTTTCTTTTCATGTCATTTTATACTTTTATTTCACTATATTTTAGAGGTAATTATTGTACTTTTGACTTCAATACTTTTATCTGGCATAAGGAGAGTTTGTAAAACAAGATGTTTTGTTAGAAATTAAATTACGTAACAGTTTATACAGCTGCAATGATTAGTTAATCAGTCAGTCAATTGACAGAAAATAATTGCCAATTCTTTTTATTCTTTTTAATAAAAATAATTTTATATTGATTTTTAAAATAATTTTGAGTTGTCTTTTTAAAATTTTCTTATAATTTGACATTTTTAGGATTTGTTTTTCTTTTTTTGAAATACTTTTTGAGTTTTCTGGTGTTTTTTTAAAACTTTTTATTTTATTTATTTTAAAATTATTTTATTTCCTTTTGAGTTTTGAGGTTGCTTGTTTAGATTTTTTTTTTTTGATACTTTAAGTACTTTTTTTCTGAATATACTTACTTTTATGTAAGTAAAATTTCAATGCAGGACTTAAACTAGCAACAGAATATTTCCACAATATGGTATCACTACTTTTAGGACCTGAATACTTCTTTAAGTGATCAAGACCTCTGTCCGTCCATCTCACTCTGTCTGTCTTTCGCATATATTTGTGTCATTCGCCCTCATCCCTTTTCCCAGCCCACTGTGTCTGTAGAGAGCAGAAGTGAGTGCTGGTTTAATGTGTAAAAGCTGCATGCTGTGCTTGTGGAAAATAACACAATGGCTATTACATTATCTGTTGACTTTCATCTCGGCCTGTTTGAGGTCCAGGAGTGGGGTTTCTGGCACGTTCATGCTGTATTTCTGAAGCCGCAGGTAGCCTGGGGCTGAAACCTTCATGTCTAGCGACAGGAGATTACATTCACTTCAGATATGTACAGCACCTACAGTAAATGTCCAGTTTAACTGCTGTTACAAGCAGTTTTATTGACTGGAATAAACAATTACAAATTTATCACCTGCTTCTTTCACAAAAGTAATCTTGCCACCTTCTGTAGGAAGCAACATTAAACTGCCAGGTTTATGAATGGAGTCTGGCCTGAATTTCTCTCCCTGTAAGACAGAATGGGATGGACGGCATTTGCAGCCCAGCTGCTGGAATAAAATGTTGGCACTATACTTTTCTGCAAAGCATAAATCTGTTACATTTTTATGTTTCACATGTATCATATCAACATTTCTTTAGTGACGTCAGATTTCATGCATATGGGCTGACTCTCTAATCAGGAGGACAGGATGGTGAATGGTGCGAGACCCAAGCGAGAGGTTTGCCAAACAGCAGACAGCCGCACAGTTTGGGAACAACAACTACAGTCAGGCTGACGCGCTATGTTTCGTGGTGCCAAAAGCAGATATTTTAAGCCAAAACATCTGCTTTTGCAGTGACTAAAGATGGTATTTTTTAACAAAAGTTTGGGACATTTTCAGCCATGTTTGTTGTGATAAAAGCAAGTACTTTTTCATGAGAGATGAGGTGACATCTTTGTGGTGACAAAAACAGCTTTTTTAACAAGAGTTTGGGACATATCTGGACGTGTTTGTAGCAACAAAATCGGGTACTTCCCGGTACAGGCCGGGACATTTCCAGCCATGTTAGTATTGTGTTTTAATCCCAGTCTTGTTTTTAAGGACATTTACAAACAAAATATCTTAGTTTTTAGCAACAAAATATGCATTTTTTTAATGAGAAGTTGGGACATTTCAAACTGTATTTGCAGCTGCTTAAAAAAGTTATTTTATGGCAAAACAACCATGTTTGTGACAAGAAAAGTGGGGTTTTTTTCTAACAAGAAGTCAGGACATTTCCAGCTGTGTTTCTATAAACTCAGCTGGTTTTTGAGCTGAAACATCTGTGTTTGTAGCAACAAAAGTGGGTACTTTTTAATGAAAGGTTGGGACATTTCCAGCCGTGTTTGTGCAACAAAAGCAAGATTTTTTTAATTAGCAGTCAGAACATTTTCAGTTGTGAATTAACCAAACCAGGTCTTTTAAGCCAAATCATCTATTCTTGTGGCAACAAAAGCAGGAACTTTTTAACAAAAGGTTGGGGCATTTCCAGCCATCTTTGTAGCAACAAAAGCAGGTATTATTTATGTTTTTAATGACCAAACCAGGTATTTTTAGCCTAAACAAGATTTCCTAAGTGGTTTTAGGGCCTAAACCTAACCACATGTCAACTATGGCTTTGTCACAACATAAAACATCTATCTATTATAGTTGCAAATTGTAAGCGCTTTCCTTAATTGTTTAATCGGGAAAATGAATGATTGATGAATCGACTAATTATTATTAAAAAAAAAACAATACCAAATGTGTTTTATCCTCAGTCAAAGCGCACAGCAACATATTGCATATATTTTGACATATATTTCATAACCTATCGATTAATCGATTAAATTTCACGTTTGATTAAATTCTTAATGACCGATGAATTGATAATTGTTATTATACCTACTATCTATCTATCTATCTATCTATCTATCTACTTTTATTTGCCTTCCTTTCTCTCTCTGTTGCTCAGATTAGCTCCATCCATCGCAGACCCTCATTCAGGTGAATGAAGTGTCATTGGACAGAGAGAGATGTAATAGGAGGGATGTGACCCTGCAACCCTCTCCGCGACAGATGGAACCAATCTCACCAATACGAGACAGACCATCTATTCATACCCACCTACCATGGTGTGTTTGTGTGAGTGTAATGATTGCGCCCATCCATTCACACTGCTGCTGGTGATGCAACTCAATGCCTCGCTGTGCTGAAGGGTGTGTGTGTTTGTGTGTAACTTTGAACCTGTGTCTCAGACTTGATATTTTATCACCAGCTCAGCTCCGAAATCCAATTAACTGTCTGATGGCTGTTGTGTGAATTTCAACCGCCGACCGGAAAAATAATCTTGGACGACTTTGAATGAACTTGTAAATGTTGTGTTTCCTCTGGGAGTGTATAATACTGATTTTTACACCATTGTATTGCAGATAAATCCATACATTCGTACATAAACGGGAGTAGCAAAACTCTGATTTTTTGTTTTTTGGTATATTGCAAAATAAATGCTTTTTTTTTTGCAAATAAAAAGCACCGACTCGCAGTAAAATCCTCTACCCTGTAGCTGTAGAGAAAGTTTATATTGATACTGCGAAGGCTTTATGAGCTAGTGTGTCCAATAACTACTCCCCTTTCTCTCACAGACACACACACACACACACACATACGTATACACACACAGACTCACATTTACTGCATGTCTCCTAGCCATATTCATACATTGGATACACCGTAGAGAGAGGAAAGAGGTAATTGCATTGACTTTAAGAGTAAAACAACAGTTACAGGCTTAGTGGTGTGTGTGTGTGTGTGTGTGTGTGTGTGTTAAAGCCCTTCATCCATCCATATCACTGCGCATAAGAGCTCTGGTCCATTCTGCCTTATACGCTCTGGTTGCCCTTGGAGAACAATACAGTACCTATTGACTCCGGCAGATATAAGCTGGTCTCCCGTTCGCTATCATTTACCTTTTTAGCACGCGTGTGTGTCCGTGTGCTTACTTTGTGTATGTATATGTGTTTTCGCCTGTGGAGGAGAAAGAGTGAGACAAAGAGCAAGTACGTATATGAAGAGAAAGAACGACCCTGAGCGCACACACACACACGCACGCGCACACACACACACACTCAGATGCACAGTTAGTGTTTTGGGAGAGTGTGATGGTAAATGAAGCGTGAAATGAAGAGTCAGAGATGTTAGAACATTCCTTCCCCTGGGAACCTCTACAGCGGACTGACACAGACCGGGCCAAGATAGATCAGCGCGGCCAAAACCAGACCTTTAATCTCTCCGTGTCGACCTGCCCCCTGGTGGGAGGTTGTTTCTCAACTCTTAGCCTTTTTAGCTGTACACAGGGCTGCGAAACTATAGTATTGTGATGTTTTTGTGTGGCAATATCGAATTGTCCCATGAATGCCAAGTATGGATATTTCATTATAGAAATGATTAATGTTGCAAATAAAAATCAAGTCTCAGTAGCCTACTAGAACAATGAAATGAATTAATGTCAGTGAAGCAGCCCTTCTTCACTATGAACCTTGAACAGAAAGTTCACCAAAACATGAAAATTCAGTTGTTATTGTCTCACCTTCATGTGGATGGGAAGCTGAGTGAGTTTATAGTCAACAAAACACTGCCAGAGTTTTTTCTCGGACGCAGTGACTCTGTTTTAAATTAAAATAAATAAATTTAATAAATTAGAAAAATTAAAACTAAAAATATAAACTTTTCCTTACTGTGAGGATCCAGGGACAGAGCGATGCTGTTTGTTATAACGGCTAATTGTGATTTGTGATATTGGACTTTTCAGATTGAATTTAAGTTGAAATTGAATTGAAATTACTTGTGATTGGTTTGTAATGAACTTTGAGTTGACAAATCTGTAAAGCACTTTGGGTCGCCTTAAGTATAAAAAGTGCTGTATAAATAAATTTGCCTTTCCATGCCTTTGAGCTGTTTTTGCAAAAAAAAAAGACCCAAACAAACAAATAAACAAAAAAACTATATTTTGGTTAATAATTTTCCAATAATTAAGTGTCTCGGATGACCCTCTCCTAACCCCAGCGTTGTAACAGAGGATGCTCTGTTGTGTTTGCTACCACTTTGCTATGCTAAGGTAATTAGCGACCTTCAGCACTCTGCCACTGCCTGATGAGTTGATGTGTCTTATTATCTCTGAGGGAGTAACACGCTCTAATACAGACCTCAGCCATATGAGTGACACACTCCAACATTAAAAGTAAGTGGTATTCCCCTTTAATGGCCATTGTTAACATTATTATCCCAGACTTGACTGCTGTAGCAGGTCATCTAATTCTATTGGAGACAGCTTCAGCCTTTCTCTCCTCCACCAGAGTCCATTACAATCGGGTCTTATCTCCTCTAATATGCTCTGCTGTTAATGAACAATCAGCCCCGTTAATGTCCTGCTAATTAATGGCCCATCAGCCTCTTCAGAGTGGTAATTAAGTGCCAGTTGAGGCGTCTAATTGGCATGGTTTCTGATTGGATCGAGTCACGCTTGACCCTCTGGGACACAGGAAGTGAATTATAGCGTTGTCATCGTCGTGGAGAGGACTTTTTTCGAAGACTGCTGACTTGCTTTTTTGAGAAATAGAATCATCTTGTTAACCTGCGTGGAAACGAACTGAATGACAGTTTCACTTGAGCGACTCTGTCAGAGGACAAACTGTCAAATCTGAATTAAAGATCAATCAATGATAGGAGCCTGTTGTCTTCTGCACTTCGTAAATAACCGACTGAGAGTGACCACAGTGGTGATTTACAGTAGATAAAAGATGATTACCAACGTGTGTGCCAACACAGCAGTTGCCGGAAGGAAACGTTGGTACGTTTATTCAAACTGTGGATATTTAACGTGTATGTTTTATGTGTATTGAGTCAACGTTTCTAAAGTGACGTAGTGTATGAGCAGCAGCTTTTTAGCCACCAAACATGGGGGGTTTTCAGCAACTCATTCCTTATTATATATATTATATATTATTTATTATATTATATATATTATGTTATTCTGATGAGGGTATTGCCAAGAAAAGTTCCCCTGAAGAAACGTCTTTTTTTGTTACCAAGTAGGGTTACAACGGTATGAGATTTTCATGGTATGATAACCGTCTCAGAAAATACTACAGTAAATATGATGATATTACAGAATTATTATTATTATCAGTCAGAAGGACCCTTAAAGGTATGAAAATAGAAGGGTTAGTTTTGGTTAAACAAACATTTTAGTACAATAATTGAAACTTTCAACAGTTCCTTAATGGAAATATGTGAAAAAAAGTGTCCCCTTTGAAAATAACTAAAATAAAGGTGAAATTCTCCATCCAGTTAAATTTTTTCCTTCAATATCGTATATAAACAAATGTGCATGGTATGATAACTGTCAACTTTCATATCAAGGTAAACCTTAGAACCGGTATATCGCTGCAACCCTATTAACAAAACATCGATGTGTTTCCAGCCAGGATTGGGCCACCAAAGATGTTATTTTGAGCCCAAACACACTCTTTTCTTAACCATTGTTTTCTGTGCCTAAACCTAACGATACGTTAACTACATGAAACATAAAGTTTCAGTGAAGCGTATCTGCAGTTTGAAGAAAAAAACAATGCCAACTTTTATTCTTGTGATAGGGTTGGCTGACATTATTTGGGAAAAAATATTTTTAACTGCGTAGCACATAAACTGCCTTTCTAGGTTGAAAAGGAAATTAATGAAGAGGTTACACTACAAGTGAAGAAACTTATCCAGAGTAACTTTTATTGCCCAAATCTAACCTACATAACTTGACATAACACATGACCCGCTCTATAAGTTGGAAATTAGATGCAATGCGCATTCAGCTGCAGCACTATATATGCTGGGCGCCCTCAAAAGCTCAAAGCCGCACAGCCGCAGAAGTGTAAATTAAACTTTTAAAGTGAACCAAGTTGTGGGTTTTAAAACCAAAACAATCATCTGGAAGACTCTAAAATGCTGCATAGAGCTAAAGGGAGCTGCCAAATAATCTCTGTGACCCCCTTCATATTACATGTAATCATTTCATGCATTGTTAATAAATATTGAGCACGACTTCAAGAAAAGTAAAAAAAAAAAACCAACTAAACGTTAAAAGTCTCAACTCAGAATGGTATCTGTTAATGAGGGGCAGGATGGGGATAGCTTGTGGCCAACAGAGTTTCAGTACAAACAAGGCTACCAAACAAGCTTCACACACGGCTGATGGTGAGCTCCTTCACTAATTAGTTACAGAAGAAAAAAACAAAAAACACAATAGAAAAGATTTCAAGGCAAACAGGAATTCAGCTAGAATTACGAGATAGATTCACATATGGCTGAACGCTGGCTGCGAGCTGCTCGCTTAATTAGTTTTACTGTTGAAAAAGAACAGAAATAGCCAAAGGTTTAGGGCAAAGTTTAAGGCGCCGAGCAGCCTCGATATAATACAAGCTAACAGTGTGAGGTGGCAGTTTTCACTCACATATGGCTGACTGGTTGCTTCAAGCTGTTGGATAATGAGTGAGAGAAAGGTAAAGAGAAAACGGGGGGAGAGGGAGGGGCGGCGGGGAAACGGAGGTTGAGAGTAGAGGGGAAGGGGAGGGAGGGGAGAAAGAGGATGATGGGAAGAAGAGAGAGGGGAGAAGGGGGTAAAGTGGTTTTTATAATGAGGGGACAGAAGAGACAAACACCTGAGTAGAGAGAGAGAGAGAGAAGGTTGGAGGCAAATAAAGACTCCATTTGGCAGCTACTGCACACACACACACACACACACACACACACACACACACACACACACACACACACACACACACACACACGCACACAACACACACACACACGTTGCTGCACGCGGTATACTGGTTGCTCGGAGCAGCTTGGGATAATAAGAAACACAATAAGGTGGTTTTTATAATGAGAAACAACAGCTGAACCACCGATGGCGGAGAGGAGAGTGAAGAGGGTTGCAGGCGATGGACAGCTCCACTTACTGTACAAAACAAGCTTCTGCACGAAAATAGAAAGTTGTTATATGACACCTATACTTACTGAAAAACAGTATGGAGGTTTAATGTGTCCCTGACTAAAAGCCTTGCTCTGTGTTTGATGGCTATTGTGAATTTACTGATTGGTACTTCTTTTTTGTTTTTAACAAACTACGGTGCCAGGTGGCATCGCTAACAGGATGTGGATTATTGTGGGACAATAGAAATCAGTTACATCTCTGTCATTCACTGTAAGCACTGGCTGCAGTCCCTGGCCAATTATGAACAAGTTATATTAAGTCTTAAGACCTGTTATTAAAGAGATAAAAGCCTGCGAATGCTGGATATTATATTGGCGGATTTTATGGCTCATTGATCATTTTTAAGCCAACAAAGAAAGATTTTTTGTTTGTAATCTCAAGGCTGTTAAACTGTATTTAGATGATCATGTGGGGAAGCAAAATTTACAGAAAATGTAATTAGTAAACTAAATAATTAAATTCTAAATAGTTTAAACATTCTGATGACTTTGTTGTTTTTGTAGGTGACCCAATCACAAGAAATAGTTGATATTGTACATTTTTGCAAACTGTAGATATGTTACATTTGCATGTAATGTAGCAGATAAGTTGAAACTTTAGATTTCGACAATGCTGTTGTTAATTTCGTTAGGAGAAGATCATGTTTTGTCTGAAAAATACCCAGCTCTGGGGACACAATCCCAACTGGAAAAGCAGTCATGCCTCTGTAAAAAACAACAATCCCATAGGAAAAACAGCGACAGGTCACTAAACAAAACTTATGTTTGGATGCTTTAAAGCTGCAGGAAAAAGGAATAGGTCACAGCGACCGGTTCCTAAAAACACCCATGTTTGGAGGCTAAAAAGCCCCAGGAAACACAGCGACTGGTCTTTAAAAATACCCATGTTGGGGCTGAAAGGCCGCTGAAAAAAACAGCCACGAGTCGCTAGAAAAACACTCATGTTTTGGGGTTAAAAAGTTGCAGGAAACACAGTGACCGGCCCCTAAAATACATCCATGTTTGGGTTGCCTTTATTAACCAGTGAATGCTGAGATACAGACAGAAGACACGAGGAGAGAGGGAGGCGTATAAGCAAAAAAGCTCCTTAAGGGACGATCACACTGAGACACATCGCGCCTGATGTAGCGGCTCCAAAAACACATCTAGGAAAACAGCCACGAGCACCTGTGGAGTGGACAAAAGTTACACTGACGAACGGTGCAACTCCACGCCTTGAATGGAAAAGTTGAAAATATTTGAACATTTATGCGCACCTGCACAGCAGCAAGAGAGGAGCACCTGACAGGCGCTCTGCACCATAACGAAACTATGGTTTTGCTGGAGACGCTTCTTTAGCGTCTCGGTGTGAACTGGTAGTGCTGCAGTGAAATGGTACGCAGATTGTGGAGATAAACGCATGTGTATGTAGACCAGAGATTAACAGGTGTTTAAAAGTCAAAATGTTGCATGAAATGTGCCTGATTCTGCTATTTGGGATATCTTTTTCTTATAAAAAAAAAAGTAAAATGAAACATGTTTGGTCAAATTTGACAAAAGCAAAAGCTGCATATAGGGAGGGTCGCCTCGAGTCAGCTAACCTTTATCAAAGCACAGGTGTTACTAACAACATCAACAATGGCTCTGTTATGTTCAAGTGTCTCAGTGAGCCATGACGGTGTGACAGTGAGTCATGCAGCATGCACAAAACCAGAAACCTGAAACTGAAGCAGCCAAATGGGATTCAGCCATCATTAATCTTATCACTGACACCTGTGCTTCTCCTGCTGTGACATGTCAAAAGGTGCTCTGTGAAAAAGGGACAATGCAACAGATTCCTCTACTTGTGTGTAATGAGGCTCCACTAAAATCATTTCATCGTATTAAATGTACAAAGTAAATGTGTTGTTGACATTGCAGCACGGACACAGACAGACAACTCCTCCAAAGAACGAGATGAAGATGGATCCATGACTACAGGGATGTCATGAGACATAAAGAAGGACTTTTTTCTGTTTATATTAATGCATATGAGCCTACTGAATAGTGAGGTGTGTGTGTGCGTCTGTGTGTGTCTGGAGATCAGAGAGCTCTACGGCCTTCTTCTCTTTTTTTCTCCTGGATAAGCACTTTGTTGTCCTTGGGAGACTGCTGGTGCTTGGCTCCTCGTGCATAGTCGCCAGGCGCTGTTCCACTGAGCCGTGCACGTGAGGTGACCTTCCTTTGCCTCTGGCTCAGTCACGCCTCTGTGCACCACACACACACACACACACACACACACAGACAGAGAAATACCTTCGGGGCCTCAGGATAACACACTCTGTCCCCTGCGATGTTTCAAACTGACAGACATCCTGTGTTGTTCACTTTAATGGACCAACAGAAACACAAACTAGCAGATTTACACAGGAAAACATACAAACCATCGCACATTGCCTGACCCCAAATACACACACACCCACACACACACACACACACACACACACACACACAAGATCCATTTCCATCTCCAGGGACAGTGGCTGTTGTTGGTCACACAGGTGTCCAAATAAAGACAACAACCCTCCACACACACACACACACACACACGCACACGCACACACACACACACGCACACACACACACACACACACACACACACATCTGTAGAGAATACACATCAACACTATTTGCTGTAGAAAAATGACATGAACAAATAACTCACTACAAAACAAAATGATTCATCAGGCACCATGTTCTGCTGTCTTTTTCCTGGGTCCAGACCTTTAAACTCGCCCACTCCACTGAGTTTGAGCTGATTGATTTGTCTTGATAGAGACATCAAACTAATGTGTAACTATCACGTAGAATCACGTAACACTGGAGCTCTCTCTCTACAGACCAAAAATATGCACTTCTGTTACGTCATGTAAACAAACCTCGTAGCTATCAGCTGTGTGCTCGACATCAGACCAGAGACATAAACACTTGAAAGATGGGTGAGTAGTCTACTTGCTTTCTCATTTCAACTCACTGAATCAGCCGGTCCTCGTCTACTGTGGCGCTTTCAAAGCAAGCATCAGATATAAACAGAAACACAGCGTCTGACGACAGTTAATTTTACCACAATGGCCACCTCGGCTCAGCAGTAAATTACACTCAACCTGCATGACACTAGTTGTTGCATTAGAAAGTTTACAAACATGATATTATGTTAATCAAGCTGCCATATTGCTTATTACGAACGCAGTTTGAGTTGTATTTAGCGCTGTGACTTCTGCTACTTTTAAAATGACTAGAGCATGACATAATGACGCAATTGTCAAGCTGGAGTGTAATCTGTCTGCAAGCAGTAGCAACTGTGTGACTGTCAAAATAAACATCAATCGCCCAACAGCTCAAATGCCAAGGCAGCTTCCTAAATGAAAAATAATTTCCTGCATGGATAGCAATGTTAACGATATAATTTCATGTAAACCTGAATGACATTCATCAGTTTATTTTCTTATAAATCTCCTTGTTTATGTTCGTATGGGCCATGTGGTCGTGTTGATGTATACACCGCTTTTGCAGCTGAAATGTGGCGACAGATTTGCTATATGTGCCGGCTACAACAACAGTTAAATGGTGTGCAGACTCTGAATATTCGGCACACTACAGACATACACTGGCATGCTAATGGTGCAAACCCATTCAAGCAGATACAGTCTCTTGTGTTGGGTTAGAGAAAATTGAATTCCCCTCCCCCATAAAAATCAATTAGAGTGGACGCAATGTCAGACTGAAGATTTAAGACTAATACGGAACAAGTTGACAGCTCTGTCTGCTATCAGTTAGATGTCTGTATAGTGTGTGGAGCACATTAAAACATTGTCAAGTCTCATATAAAGTTGAGAGAAGTTGGCGTTAATTTTCTGGAGAAGTGGAACAGTTATAACATGTCACATTGCATTACTTGTCAATTGCTCTTGAGATTTGACTGCTGTGTGACTTTACTTCCAAACTGGACTTGTGGTAAAGATCAGTGAAAGCAATAACATGATTCATGCTATGACTCGCTTAAAAAATACTTTAAGTCAGTCAGTGACAAACAGGCTTCGCATGAGCACACATTGTGAATATTAAATTAATAGAGCTACAGTGAAGGAGTTTGTCTCAGATTTTTAAAACAGTGGTTCCCAAAGTTTCACCACATAAAAAACACAAGGTGACATTGACGTTAACTACATTTTTATATTGTGTTTTTAAGCGTAGCAAAATGGAACAAACGCGAAATAAACATCAAAATCACCATATCAAAAAATCCCGTTCAGCTTCGGCTGGTGACAACAGCTCAAGGTTGTCGACTGTCACAGCCGACAAACCTATTTGTCACCGTAAACAGAAATGCTGATACATCTCATCCCTCAACACAGTCTGAGACAACCCATCCAAGGGGACCAAAGAAGAAAAAACTACTTAAAGTTTTTAGTGGATAGGGAAAGCTCACTGTCCCTCAATTGTCCCAAGTCGTGTCTGCCATTTTAATAGTCAGCATTCTGAGACATGAAAGACTTGCAAATTGCCAACAAAGACCTGTGAATTACTTGAATTTGAACTGGCTTTGACAAGACTTTCCAAATTTTGAAAACAAATTTGGTAGCCATAGCTATACAATGATTCTTATTTCAAAGTTGTCAAATATCGCTGCTTTTGCAGTACCTTCAGTCTAAGATCCCGATGCCAAAAGCCTCCTTTTGCACCTGCATGATACGCACATGGCCGGTGCAGTTGAAAACGCAGAGGCTGTCACATCTGCGTGATACGCCACTGGATGGTGTCAGGTTGAAATATAACATTATTATTATTTTTGAAATCTGAATCTGCAAATTAACAAGTGGAATATTTGACTCTCAACTGTGGTGAAGAAAATGGGAATACTCAAGTAAAGTACAAGTACCTTAAAATTGTATTTAAGCACGGTACTTGAGTAAATACACATTGCAGATATGTATCATAGTTCTGTGCAACTTTCTATTTTTTGTAAAAATCTGAGACCACAGACTTCTTCCCTACAACTAACCATGTTTATCTCCCCTTAAGTCCATAAAACTAAGAGTGTTTGTTATCTAAACGCCATATATGAACACCACCAGTGTTACAGATAGTTCCAGTGCACCTCTGTTAGTGCATTTTAATGACAGCAGTGATAAAAGTGTTGCAGGGTGTGACAGTTGTTCTGTTAGCCCAGATGTTGACCTCGCTGCAGAGCCTCAGAGCTTCTGTGAACACGGGCAGAAAATCACCCCGGGTGTTACCGTGGTTATCGGGTCTGTACTGACAGATGCTCATTAGAACAAACAAGCACACATGCGCACACACAAACTTGAACGCACGCAAACACACACACACACACACACACACACACACACACACACACACACACAAAGCTTGATAGCTTTGCCTCACTTGAATAGTTAGCACAGTTTCTGTCCTTGAGTGTGAGACCTCCAGAAGAAGACATCACTCACGCCACTTAGGGCACACATTTGGTTTAAAATATTGAAACCCTGATTCATTAAGGATTTATCCTTCCTTCAAGACCTGGAAGATAATGAAATGATAACATCATAATGTCTTTTAACAATGTGCAGCATGAAGAGTGTGTGAAGTACATGCCAGAAACGGTGTTATGTGTTTTATGTTTAAATGAGCTCCTCTGAGAATGTTTTAGGTTGCTATGTAAAGAGCAGAGAATGAAGTCAGGCCAGGTGAGCTGGTCTGGTCGGGCGTGTGTATCCCACTGGGTAGCTCATTGCTGCCACTTTGTGCTGTGCTCATATGGTTACAACCCATCGCCAGAAAAACTGTTGGCTTTGTACATTTCTGCAAACCATGGATATGTTACATTTGTATGTTATTCTGTAGTGGATACATTAAAACTTTACATTTCAACAAAGCCATGGTTCAGTTTAGATACAAAAAGCTCACAAAAAAGATTATGTTGTGGCTTAAAATTCCTGCTTTTGGTAGAACAGATGGGGTAAAAAAAAACCCCAAAACAACCGCTGTTCATAGCAGGGTAAATAAACAGTGATGCTTCTGGAAACACAATGTGTCCTCAAAAATCTGCAAATTTGGAGGCTTATAGGCCACTGGAAACACAGCAACCATTCCCTAAATAACACCCATGATTAGAGGCTAAAAAAGCTGCTGGAAAATCTACAAAATTGGCTAAGACCCCTAAATAACACCCACATCTGGGGGCTAAAAAGCCGCTGGAAACACAGCAACACTTCCCCACAAAATCTGTACATTTGGAGGCTAATAGGCTGCTAAGCCTGTTTCCAAGTAACACTCACATTTGTGAGCTGAAAAGCAGCTGAAAACACATCAAGGTGTCCTTAAAAAAATCTGTATATTTAGGGCTAATAGGCTGCTGAAAAACCAGCTATGATCCCTATACAACACCCACATTTGGGGACTTAAAAGCTGCCGGAAACAGCAACACGTCCCTAAAAAATCTATGTGTGGGGTCCAATAAACTACTGTAAACACTGCCATGGGTCCCTAAATAACACCCACACAGCCACCCATTCCTAAAAATCAAACACATTTGGAGGCTAATAGGCTGCTGGAAACACAGCGACAGGTTCCTATGTAACACACATGTTTGGGAGCTAAAAAGCAGCTGGAAACACAACAAAGTGTCCCTTAAAAATATGCAATTTTGGGGTCCAAGTGGCTACTAAACATAGTGACAGGTACCTAAAAAATTGTGATGTTTGGGAGCAAAACAAACAGCTGGAAACACAGCGAGGCGTTGCTGTTGTTTCTTGCGGTTTATGGAGTTTGCACCATTAACTGCCAGATTAGCCACTCCCATATTGAAGACCACGTGTAGACACTCGTACACTCTGAAATTTGACTGGCAGTTTGGGAAAAAGCCCCTCTTTGACTGCCTCATTCTCGCCTCACTGCTTTGGCTCCAAGAAGAACGAGGACAATCTGACACATGTTGTTGGCTCGCAGTGTTATTAATTCAGTCTTTCATACTTTGATTCACACATTTCAGCAACACATCTGCTGTTGAAATTGTTTGTGGTGATTAAACTGTAAGCCAAACACGGCCCTGAGATGTATTTGAATTGATTGTCATATAGTTTCTGCAAAAAAAAGTGATATGTTTTGTTAATGGAGCTGCGATGTCCCAGTTTCTCCATGGAAATTATAAAAGTTTAATATTCTCTTCTCTTCTGTTACTGACCATGTATTCTAGGTTAAAGACACACTACAAGCAGAGTCTTTGCAAGCATTCAAGACAGAGTTTGCACATTTTTTTACCAAACACAATTTTAGAGAACACAGAAGTGTTTTGTTTGATCCAGAATGAGAATACAAACTATGTGGACCTTCAGCAACAGTGAGCAGAAGAGAGAAGAAATGAAAGTTATTATCCACAGATATATTTATTCATAGATTCACTTCATCAATGTTTAATGTCATAGTGATTTTCTGCCATTGTGCTATGACTGAATGTGACTAAAAATATTCTTCAGACTTTTGATCCAGTCTGTGCATCTTCACAATACACCTGAGTTTCATTATTCTGCATTTAAAAGCTACCAGCAGGTCATAAATGTACAACACATTAGCATACAGTAGTGGTTATTAGCAGGCAGACAGGTGTTAATGATCCTCCGAGGACTCGGATATTTATTCATGGATTCACTTCAGCCTAATTCTGCTCCTGTATTCAAATGCACTCTGATGGCCCATCCAATTTTCACTGTGTTTTGATGTACCTCTACTGTATATCAGGCGCAGCATGCTGACAGAAAGTGTCACATTAAATCTTTATCATCGTTGTCCAACAGAGGCTTCTTCCTTTATTCTACACGTATTTATGAGCAGAAAAACATGGTGTTTTTTGTTGAGCCTTAGGTATACTGAAAGATTCAGTTCATCGTTGATCTATGGGGATATATTAATGCTTTTCTAGATGATTTATTATAACTTTCAATTGAAGGCACTTTTTAAAATTTTTCAATATATCTATCTTGCTTTCACTGTTATACACAATATTACAATTTTAGTTTTTGTGAGTTATTTGACTTGAGGGCAGAGGTTTGACCAAGTCACAAATAAGTCTCCAGACTTTGCAATTAACTCCCAAGTCATAAAGTGTGAGTTTCTAGTCCCAAAAAAGTCATAATGTGCTGAACTGACACATTTTCATCCCAGTCAAATACTGATACTTGGCCATTGGTCACACACATAAAAATATGACGCTCTCGGTATCGCTGCTGCGTCAGTTTTGGACGCTCCCAGGCGGCTTGTCAGTTTATGCGTGTTACAGTATTTTCAGAACTCACTCCTGCTCCCGAGAACATGTCACACCCATCCTCCAGCACCTTCACTGGCTCCCAACACAGCAACAAATTCACTTCAAGATCCTCCTCATCACCGACAAATCCCTAAATACCCTCGCCCCAACCACCCGTAACTCCCCCACTCGCTACCTCAGATCATCAGATGCCGACCCTCTGACCCCGATCACCAGGACGAAGCAGCGTACCTTGACGGACACAGCTTTTGCCATTGCTGCCCCGACCCTCTCGAACTCCCTCCCTCCAAACATCAGCAACTCAGGATCACGCCACCCATTTAAAAATCAAATCAAAACCCACCTTTTCAAAAAAGCCCACAATACCGGTCTCCCCCTGCCTCCCTAAATCTCAATTGTCATATCCTCTACATTTTGTTTTTGTATTCTGTTACTGTACTTGTTCTTCTGTTGCATGTTAGTATCTTTCAGTACTGTTTGATAAATACACACAGTCTTTAAGGCAACAAAAGCCCGTGGTTAAGTTTGAAAAAACAAAACAAAACACTTTGGTTTGACTTAAAATAACCAAAATGTAACCAGTGCCAGTAACGACGTAATATAAGGAGCACAAAGGTACCTATAGGGCTGGTGGGAGGATGGATCAAACAAACCCCAGACTTTCATGCAGGAGTTCGGTGTTCGCTTCATGTCTGAATGTGATGCTTTTTTCTTCACCTTACCACGTGCCTCTTTTGCCTAAACATAACCATCTGTGACAGCATGTGTGTTTGTTGACGTCCCAGCGTTGGTGGCCCTTTGTTTTTGTTGACTAAACATAACCACGTGTAGCGTAATCCCACCATGTGCTTTTGCAGACATCACAGTAGCAGCATCCTGGAACATTAACAGCAGACGCAGAAGGATAATGTGTAATATATAGACATGTAAGTCCACTGCAGAGTGGCAATATGTGATGACTTTGGATGGGAACATGTTGAAATAACTCCACTGATAATAACAGCAGTCTCCCTGCTGAAAGTCCAGAGTTTGCTTGACCATCCACCTTTCATCCCACCCACCCTTTACAGACTCTCTCACTCTTTGCACTATGGTAGTTGGTATGACACTTTGAATTGCATTGTTGCCTAAATGTGCTACATAAATAGAAAAGATTGTGATATATGAACTGTTATTACTGGGACTTAAAATCGTGCTCATAAAACTAATCAAATCTCACGTGAGCAAAGAGAAAGATTTTGTTGTGTTTTTCTTGTTAGACGTTTCTGAATTTCAGCGCTTATTTAATCAGTTCAAGTTCACTGAAAACATATTCTTATTTAAAGTAAAAGCCTCTGGGAGATTTTCAAACTGAGTGATTGTCTTCTTCAGGGATTCTCTCAAAATTGTGTTTTTTTTTTTTTTTTTTCCAGTTTTAATTACAAGTTAATGCACTGTTAGTATCCAGTAGATTGTGAGTAGACAGACAACATTAAATGATCCTCTGTGGATATAAATCACTCATTTTACTGTAACTTTTGTTGTGCCCAGGTAAAAGAGCAAAACACTCTGCTATCGAATGAATGAAAAGTGCAATAAAAAGGGCATATTTCAAAAGATGTGACTGATAAATGTTGAATTTACACAGAAATTCACTTAATGGAGAGAAAAGAGATAACTGCAGGATGACATGATCTATTTAATGAAAACTAAAAGACACAAAACATGCAGAGAGCAACAGAGATTTAACACTTTTCAGTTTTTCTTCCTCTGTTTTGTCTTTTTTCGCAGTGTGTCGCGTAGCTTCATTGTACAGTAAGCACAGTAAGCAGACAGACGGGGGTAAATAATCCTCTGTGGCCTCCGATTTTTATTCATAGATTCAGTTTACTCTAATTTTGCAGGCTCATTGTTGTGTCTGTTGCAGGCTCCTCCCTGGCGGCGGCGTGGCTCATGCATATTAATGAGCCAGATCTGCATAATTAGATGCAGTGTTATCATAATAATAAAGGCCTACAGTATAGAGCATCTCTTATAGGATCCCAGACCTCAGATCACATCTTTGAGCTTTGACCTAGAAAAGAACAAAGATGACTGCTGAGATCGCTCCGTGGATCTGCAGCCATGGGCGATGAGAGACGCCCGAAACTTTGTTTTCTTTAAGTCGTCTTTGAGCCGAGCCGCTCTGGATAAACATGAAAATACATAAATGTAGAGCGTCACAGAGGAACTGTTGCAGGAAGTGCAGTTTGACCAGATTCTGACAGTCAGTGCTCCAGTTAAACCATTTTATCTTCAGAAAAGTCACATGATGGTTTTTTTAAGAGGCCTGCAGTCGTTAAAACTGTGGTGCTTTGTGGATCTCTTTCTGCCTCCCTCCCTCCTTTTTTTCTTTCTTTCTATCTTCCTCCCGCCTCCCTCCCTCTCTGTCTTCCTTCCTTCTCTCCCTCTATCTCCCTCTCTTTGTCTCTTCCTCCTCCCTGCCTCCCTTTCTTTACTATTTTCTTTCTTAATGTCAGTCCATCAGTCCCTCTGTCTTTCTTTCCTCTTTTTCTCTTTTCATTCTTTCTGTCCATGTTTCTTTCTTTCTACCCTCCTTCCTCCCCCTCTCTCTCACCGTCTTCCTCCCCTATGTACCTCTACCTTCCTTGCTCCCTCCCTCTTTCTTCCCTCCTTCCTCTCTCTCTGTCTTCCTTCCTTTTACCCTCCGCCCCTTTCTTCCTCTCTTTCTTCCTTTTTCCTTCCTCTCTCTCTCCGTCTGTGTGTGTGTGTGCATGTGTATTGGTGAGTGAAGGTTGGTTTTTTATGAAGATGATTGGAGGGACACTTTTCCTGTTGGTGTTGTTTTATTAAAGAACGTCAAAACTCTCTATCTATCTTCCTACCCTTTGTACCTCTACCTTCCCTCTTTCCTCCCCTCCTCCCTCCCTCAACTTTTTCTTTTTCCCTCGTCCCTCTTCTTCCCATCCTTCTCTCCTCCCTCCCTCTCTTTCTCTCATCTGTCTGTCCGCCTCCCGTCTTTCTTTCTTTCTTTCTTTTCATATTATCTCTACATCTCTCATCATCTATCTCTCTTTGTCTCTTTCCACATCATAATGTCAAGAGTTAAATTAGAGGAAGATATGGTTCGCTCTCTCTCTCTCTCTACACACACACACACACACACACACACACACACACACACACACACACACAGATGATAATTATCTAACCCTCAGGGGGGTTGCCAGCTTTGAATCTGGATTTAATGTGGTTTCAGAGTTTCATATTTGCTGCAACACTTGAGTCCACTGACTCACATGCAAACATGCAAAGGATACCATGGATGCAACACACACACACACAGGCACGCACGCACACACACACAACAATTGCACACATACACACCATCAAAATGAGACACACATGTGCACATAAACACTTTCACTCATGAGCTTTTATGGTCAAATTATATATGCATGTGCACGTAGAAAGATACACATACACAACATACAATACAGACACAAGCAAATAATCCCCTTTACCCCCCACCCCTCTGTCTCTCACACACACACACACAGACACACAGACACACACACACACACACACACACACACACGCACACACACAGGCTGGCTGTGTCCTGTGGTCTGTGTGTGCTGATAAGGGTTTAATCCTGATTGGAGCCTCAGTAAAAGGCTTTGTTATGAACACTAAATAGACTGGCCCTCGGCGAGCACACTGGGACACTGCTGATAACGTATACACACGTGCACGGACACACGCAAGGCGGATGCAATCAAACACACGTATGCACATGTACATATCCACACCCACAGCACGTAGACACTCAGGCTGTATGCATTTTATATACCTTTACATATTTAAGCACACACTTATACGCAAACACAAATGTCCTGTAATGCCTGCATGCACACACACTCCATAAATCTCTCCATAAAATCACGGGCCTACGTGTGTGTGTGTGTGTGTGTGTGTGTGTGTGTGTGTGTGTGTACATGTAAATGTGTGTGCGTGGAGTTTATCAGCGGTTTGATAAAACTCTGGAGAGCGGTAAGTGTTGGCAGACCCCAGACTGAATACGCTGTAAATAGACTACTAATAGAGAGAGAGATTAAAGGAGTGGAGGAGAGGACAGTAGAGGAGAGATATGAAAGAGAAGAGGAAGAAGGAGATGAGAGAGGAATAGTAA
Source organism: Plectropomus leopardus (assembly GCF_008729295.1). NCBI lineage: Eukaryota > Metazoa > Chordata > Actinopteri > Perciformes > Serranidae > Plectropomus > Plectropomus leopardus. Next base: position 28,568,464 of record NC_056469.1, on the reverse strand, counting down.
TGTCAGCAGAGTCACAGTTTAACTCCGTGTTTCACCAAACATGGGAGGAACCCCCACCGTGACACACCTGTAGCAGCAAAGTTAAACTCACCGGAGATCTGAGTGTTAAACACATTTTTACATCTTTTTGTTACTGCACCTGTTTGCTGCAAGGCTCCCCAGCATGAAGGTGGCAAACTTCTCAAACAATTTATTTTTTATTGTACTTTTCCCCATGTTTCACAGCAACCTAACAGTCACTGTAGTGGTAGGAATATGCAGATATACGGGGTATACCCACCATTTTTTCTGAGAGGATCTCCATCAACGGCATAAGCCGAGCGGCCAGTCAGACCAGAGGGGAAAACCGAAACCAAAAGTGCTGCATGAAGAGTGGGAGGAGAGCCAGCATCAGGGCAAGGCTGACCCAACTTGGACTGAGAGCTGCTCTACAAAGCCTTCTTCTGGCTAATGTCTGGTTGCAGGAGAATAAAGAGGATGAGGTGTGACTGATGCTCACTTAGCAACAGGAAATCAGAGACTGCTCTGCGCACATCTTCACAGAGACATAACTAACCCCCAACATCCCAGATCAGGCTGGTGCACTGGATGGTGAACCTTGTTGGAAGCCATAAGGACATAAGACTCTGATGCAAATTCAAAAAATGCTCTGCAGGAATTGTATGATGCCATCAGCAGGAACATGCACGAGCAACTGGATGGAATTTTTCATAGCAGCTGGCGATTTTAGTCAACTCATCCTTCAACTCCAAAGATGTAGCAGGATCAAGGACAAATTGTAATTTCATTTTTAAAACTTTGTAAAAAAAAAAAAAAAAGACTAATAAATCTATCCTCTACCTTTAAATGTCTATAGTTATTAGAATTTCATGTTGTGTGGACGTTAACATTGGGGGTTGTTCTCTACATCTTACGACTGCATGTCATTATTCTACATCTTAATAACGTTGGATAGTACTACAAAAAGCTTTCTTTTTTTAAAATCCAAAACATTGCTGCATTTCCAGTGGGGATAGTGCCGCAAAAAGCATGTTTTTTTACAAACCCAAAACATCGCAGCATTTCCAGTGGAATTAGTACCACAAAATGTTTCTTTTTTACCTGAAACATTACTGCATTTCCAGCAGTAATAGTGCCATGAAGAAGCTATTGTTTTTTACAGAGTCATTGCTACGTTTCTATGAGGTATAGTGCACGAAAAGTAATTGTTTTTACTAAGACATCACTGCTTCCACTACATCACTACTTCCTTTTTGGCCGCTATTTGTGCCATGAAAATCGAGTGTTTTAAGCCAAAACATGACCTTTTCCGAACCACAACCAAGTGGTGTTAGTGTCTAAACCAAACCACCAATAACTACAGCACGATTTAAAATACTTTATAACGTACAAATATTATGTGTCTGTGATTTGCAGAAGCGTACAATGCCAACATTTATTCTGGCGATTGGGTGAAATGATTTGCCATTTGTTTTTATAATTCTCACGACAAAAAGAATGCACGAAGCATGTTCATGTGCCAAGAAGGTGATCTAATATTAAACTGGCATATTTTTTTGGATTCAGTTCTATTGATGCTTGTATCAATACTCAAAGCAAGACACCACGCTGGCTTTATTGATACTTAAATGATCAATCCACCCATGGCAGCCCTTCACGTCTCCAGTTTGTCTTTGTTGTCTTTCTCTAATTCCCGATGCCGACCTGTAATCTCCGATAACACATGCGCAGCTTTCCCTCCCTACGCCATCCTTCTCTCCCCTCAATCGACTGTCCGGTCAGTTAATCAGCAGCTCTGGTCCCCTCCTGAGGTCACTGTGGCTGTGGGACATCTGCTCTTGACCTTTCATCAATGACCTCTCTCCTGCCCAGAGGTCATTAGATGTATCCCAGTATCATTACAAGTGTCCCAAGAGGTCAAACCCGAGGTCAAGGCTGCTCCTAGAGGTCAGAGGTGAAAGGTCGCTGCTCTGTCATCAATAACAAACAGGGTGTAAGGTCTATTGTTGTCTACAAGTAGTGACAGGCAGAGATGAGGGGGTCCGGTCCTGCAGGGGCACATCAGTGGGATCAGGAGCGGAGCCTGGCTTTTGTTTGTTTGTATGTGACAGTTTTTCCAACACAGAATACATTACGCACTCGAGCCGCTGTGTGTGTGTGTGTGTCGCCCTTTTGGTGCTGAATCCACTCGCTTAAGATGAATGTTCACCTTGTGGTGTTCAGTCAGATGTGGTGGCCTATTCAGGCATATAGGCTTTGCTGATTCAGTCCACAGGTTTCTTGTTTTTCAACACACACACAAATACACACACGCATGCACACACGCATGCACACACGCACACGCACACACACACACACACACACACACACACACACACACACACACGTATCTGCACACCGCCTTTACTGTCTGGACCACTTGCTCTCCGTGTCTCAAGTCCTCAATGAATAATTTTGTCTCCTTTTCCTTTTTTGTCATCTAACAAACATAAAAAAGTGCTCAAACATCTTTAGAGCTTAAACTACCATAATTATTATTTTTGTCATTATTTGATGTTTGTTTACTTATACGGTATTGTTTATCAGATTTATTTTATCAAATACCAGTTTTCTGATGTTTTTGCACTTTACGTTACACCAGAAGAATGATTATTTTAACAAGCAGGAACTTTGTTTATATATTATGTTGTGGGGACACATTTGGATGCAGCATATTTTTTTCAAGGAGACAGGTGAAGCGGCAGAAGTTTCCACTCATTATTGTTTGTATTATTGTTACTGTTAGGAAAGTGCTCTATAAATAAAATTCATTATTGTTATAAATATTATTATTATTATTTTTTTTTATTTTTTGGTGTTCAAAGTGGACTCATTCCCTCTCGGTTGTGCGCAGCCTGTGAGGTTTGTTTAAGTCTCTGTTTTGTGTTTCATTGTGCATATTTATGATCCTGCAGTTTATGTGCGACGCAAGTGTCTATTTATTTTGTACATTGTTGTACATTTAAAACAGTGGATTTAATGATGGTGTTGGTGTTGACTGAGTGCATATGAGAGGAATAAATCCATCAGTCACGACGAACCATGGTGTTTTTCCTGGAAAGAGTGACATCAGCATTTGCTTTTTCATGCAGCTTTTCAAAAACTCTGATGTCTGAGTGTCGTTTGACTGTCATGTGATCCATGACACACCTAAAACGACCCTCTGGTACAGTTTGCCCCTCACGTTCAAAAAGTGCAGAAAGCTGCCTTCATCCAAACCCAAAAGAGGAGTTTTTTTCTGCTATTTCACTGTAGTCAACAAACTTTAAAAAGAAAAGAAAAACTGCTAAGTACGGATGGAAAACTTTAGATTTTCAAACTGTGGATGTGGCCTCTATCACCTCCCTGCTTGTCACAATCCCTGCTTTGTTTGTTTCTCTTTTCTTTCTCATTCATTGTACCCCTCTGTTTCATTCTCACCTTCATTTCCTCATCCCCTTCTGCCGACTCTGATCGTGACCCCCCCTCTCCCTTTTCCCCTCCCGTCCCACCCCTCCCTCTGCGTAACCTTGCGGGGTAAAGCTCCATTGACATCTGCTTCATAAGTATTCAGGACTCAGCGCCTTTGACATTAATCAGCCTACAGTACATTATCTCCCCACTCCTCTCCGGTCTCCCCCCGCCTTTTTGCCTCCTGCTCCTCCTCTCATCCCTATCGCCCCTCTTTCACCTCTCTTCTCTTCCCTCCGCTGCCTCTCTTTCCCTCCCCTCCTCCTCCCCTCCTCCTCCCCTCCTCCTCCCCTCCTATCATGCTCCTCAGCTTTCCATCCGCTGTTTTCTTATCATGGTGTGATAACCAGAAGAGAAAAGGGCATTACTAAGTATGTATGTTGCCTACCTGAACGTCTGGCCATCGAGATACATTGTCTATCTGTTTGCCTGCCAGTCTTAAGAGGAGGACAGCAACTTTAATATAGCCATCACAATACAGCAAGGTCAACTCGGCCGCTAAGATTAGTGTTTGACCAAGCACAGGGCAAGAAGTCCAGACAAGCAAATATTTATCTTCATTTTCCTTTGGTTTGGCTGGACTCGTCTGGTTTGATTTTTGAAACCTGGATCAGCGTCACTTTCCTTGTGCTGCATGCAGACGGCTTTGCAAGTAGATTTAAACGTTTAAGCCCTGAGCAAAGTGGTGCAATTTCTTTCAAAAACAGGGGAAAGGGCAATGAGCAACTTAGCAAGTACTGTTCCGCAAACTGCAATTAAAAGAGTTGGAAAATTATTTTTAATGAAGCTCGGGAAAAAATGTTCAAAATTGTATATTTATAATTATCATATTTATATATTTAAAATTATTTTACAGAATTCTTATTATTATCACACACCTTTTTTCCAAATAATTTTTTGTAACTTAATAATTAATTTTTTTCTTTTACCTTTTATTTCTTATTATTTCAAGTAATTTTCTTATACTTTTTTTGCTAATTTCTGGGCCTTTTTAATTTGTGTGTGTGTGTGTGTTTTTGAAAGACATCAAGCCAGTTTGCTCAGGTCTCACAGGGTTAATCTCTAGTGTCCAGATGTATATCGACATATAGACTGTGGAAGACTGGTGACCTGATCGGAGTGTCCCCTGCCTCTTGCCCTGAACAGTGAGTGAGTACAGATCATTGATGGATGGATGGACCTCTTTTACTGCTACTATGCTGCACCAATGCAGGAAAAATATATGACAGAACGCCCATCAAAACCCCTTTTCTACTGCCCAAAAAAACCCTGCTAATATCTGGCTTTTTAACGAGCACAACCGGCATTCACACTTGAGTCAAATGCAGTTACGGGTATTTATGAGCTCCGGCTTCGATCTACAATGATGGAAACACAACACCCGGGTGAACGCTCTAATTTTAGCCCCTTGACTGTTGTAATGATGTACCAGTGCCGCCACTAAATACCATACGTCTGTGCCCAAGCAGCGCTCAAACATCGATCCAAATTAGTTTACCCCGAATCTGAAAGAGAGACTGAAGAAGTAAGAGACGTAAAAAGAAGTCACCAGCATCACATTGTCAAAGCCCTCTATGCTGCTCTCTACTGATCACTAAACTGTTTTTCAGCGTGTCCATGATGTCAAATGTGACACAAAAAAACAAACAAAAGACACTCACTCACTCTCACACACACACACACACACACACACTCAGAAAGGCATAGTTATCTGCTGTTGAGCTGTCTAAATAGTAAATGGACTGCACTTGTAGAGCACTTTTCTAGTCCTTTGACTACTCAAAGAAATTTCACACTACATGTCACATTCACCCATTCACACACACATTCACACGCTGGTACCGTACATGGTGCCACCTGCTACTCTGTAACCATTCACACACACTCACACACCGATGACGCAGCATTGGGAGCGATGCTGGGTTCAGTATCTTGCACATGTTGCCTGGAGGAGCCAGGTATCGAACTGCTGACCTTCCGATTAAAGGATCACCCGCTTTACCTCTGCACACAGCTCTGCTCTGCTGGCAGTGGTGAAGGAATCAATGGCTTATTTTTTGTGGGCTAATTTTGCTAGAAAAGGGGTATAATTTTTCTGCACGAGTTCAAACCTTCAGGGTTGTTGAATTTGCCAGAATTGGTAAAATTCTGTTGCACTTACTTAATCAGAGAGTAAATATTGCCGGGGGTAATTGGCTAATGTAATATGGTAGAGCTTCTTTTGTAGATGGTAATTTTTTCTCCACACAGACAACACAAACAAGCAAGCAGGCCTTAAACTCACAAACATGGAGTCACACACACTCCCCGTCCCTTCCACAGTAATCTCCTGAGGGTCGTATGAGCGGGTGAGCTGTGTGATTTTGTATCTGCAGGGCTCCTGACTGCAACCATGAAGTTGCCTTTTGTGACCATGGAGCCCTTGTGCAACTAGCAAATACTATTAATGAGGCTGAGCGCTGTTAGGTTGATCCAGCTCACGTTGAATCAATCCTAATTTGTAACGGCGCTGCGGTTTCAGTTTAACCGAATGCTAACGGCTAAAGACAGCTATTGACCAGAAGCTTCAAGTTCACAACAGAAACTTTTCCGGCCCAAAAACCACCAGTGGTCCCACTTTGATTTATTTCATTTTAATACTTTGATATTTAACTTTTCATGACAGTATAACAACCTTTTATATTTTTTACTTATCATAACAGTATTTGATTTTTTTTTAGAACAGTGCTTTATTTAACTTTATTATTACAGTACTTTTTGTAACTGTATTGTATTTAGTAATGCAGTATTTTAGCTCTTTACACTAATTTAGAGGAGATTACAAAATGGGAAGATATGTATTGTTTATTGCGATACAGGCTAAAAATATTGTGATATCATTTATAGCCACATCGCTCATCTGTACTTCCAGTAAATAACAGAATCCCAACGGATGCACATTTTTCTCCCGGTTTTTGGTGTGAAAGTATAATTAACTTGAACCTCCAGGTCTGGCAGAAAATCAGTGCAGAGCATGCAGCTTCATGGCCTTGTGTTCTTCAATGTCAATGTCAAACTAAAGGCCCTGTTGTCCCCGTCTGTCCCTGTCTTCATTAGCATGTAACTTAACTCAATGACTTTTTTATTATAGAGGGGGACATTTAAACAACAATAAAAGGGAACAAATTTGAGAGTGAAAGCAAGCAAGAGCAATCTTTCAACAGAGTCAGACTAGTTTGTGTGAACTGACATTATCCTGAGGCGTACACTACACAAAGCTGTGAAAGCTACATAACAACCAGTGGATATTGTGCCTATAATGACCTTTGACCCCCTCTAGCAAACAGAAAACAGCCAATGCCAACATATATATTTTACACTTTGTGCTGCGATCCTGTAGTGTGATTTAAACAAAAAAGAGATCGTCCTGACAACAGCTGGTGTGTACATATCATCACCAATTTGGTCAATAGACAGACTATCCCAGAAGGAGTAGATTATGGGAGTAGATGAGGACAAGGCGGGGTGTGTAGCTGTCACACGGCGTTCAGATTAGCTTGGAGGTGTGATGTATGCCTCCGCTGCTAGCTAACAAGGGATTATAAAGCTTGGTATAATCCTGGATGGGCGGGCTGGCTCAGGACTCTCACTGTTACTGCATTAGCATTAAGCATTAATAGTGCCCTAGCATTAGTGTTAGCAGCTAATAGTGTCCCAGAATACATTAACGGTTAATAATGCGATGCTGTAAGATTAGCATTAAGTTATAATAAAGCCATAGCATGCATTAGGAGTGTGTGTGTGTATGAGTGTGTGAAGAGTGTGCATAAGGCCTGTTCTCTGTGTGTGCAGGTACCTGCGTGTTGATGTATAGGAGCATGCATTAGCAGATGACAGAATATGTACGAGGAGACAAGAGAAGGTTACTGAAGACACTGACGGAGGGAGGATGCAGGCCGTACCAGGTGAGGGCTTTAACAGAGTGTGTAGCAGCATGCATTAGTTATAGCGGACATTGATGTAGCAATCATACGTACACAAACACAAGGTCATCTCACATAGGATGTGTCATTTTCTCAAATGCCACAGGAAGGTCAAATAAAAGAGTTGAATCTGCAAACTTTTGACAGAACAGCTGTGCTTTCCTTAAAGGTGCACTATGCAGGAATTGTGGTGACTGTTTGTAAACAGTTTCACCAGTAAAAGTAAAAACTGACTCAAGATTCACTAACGCCACGCTGTGCATTGTTGAACCTGTTTTGTTTTTTTTTTATTTAACTGCCCGTTTTAACAGGTTAGAGCAGCCACACTGCCAGATACAGCAGCCCTTTTTTTTTTTCACGTGACGAGTTATCCGCCAATAGACAGTGAAAACGTTTTTTTGATATTCATATTGACATTATACCATTTTTCGCTACAGTTTCAAGGTTTTCATTTGTCACAGACGTGAAGAAATACAAATCTGTAGTATCAGTGTCAGTTACTGGGATTAATGGACCAAGTGTAGCAGTATTTCTTTAGTCCACAAATTTAATAAACCAATCATTATAATCACAGTATAACATATAATAATCTAAATGTGCTGCATTTTTTATGTTCCTCAGTTTAGATTTTTTTAATTTCTTATCTTTTAAATTGCTATTTACAAGCACAAATGAAAATCAGACAGTAATAATTTGTACCTTATGCAACATAAAGCCTCATTTCCTATACGTATTTGAGTTCCCTAAAAAGCACTCTATAAATAAAATGTATTATTTTTTTTACAATTATTATTTCCACTGCACAAAAAAAAACTGTTAACACCTGCTAACATCTGGCTTTTTGATGCAATGAGAACGTGTACTGGCATAATGGGAACAGAACGACCAGGTGAATGCGGTAATTTCAGCTCCCTGACCAGCGAGATACGATGACGTACTGTCGCTAATTACCGAGTCCTCCAAACACCGATCCAAATACATACACATCAAGTTTGAAAGAGAGCCTGAATAAGTAAGAGATATAAGAAAGAGAAGAAACCACTGAAAGTTTTCAAAGACCTCCGTTCCTGCCTGTCCGTGACATTGCACGGACACACCAACAAAACGACCCACACGCAAAAGCTGATAGAAAGGCAGACTCGTGTGCGACAGCGGTGTTTTCACTGGCAATAAGAATGCAGTCGCCTATATTTTGCAGGTTTGAACCCCGCTAATTTTGGCGGGAAAGTTGTTTAACAAGCAAACTAGCAAGAAACAACAGCAACTTAAAAAAAACCCCTAACAAACAAAAAAACAAAAACACCATACCAAAATATTTTAAAATCCTCATTTCGATGAGACGTTTTTCCCTTACCTTGGTAAGATTGCTCCCCACCGCTCGTAAAGTTTTCTTTAACCTAAGAGAAGAGCAAAAACAAGGAAACACTTAAATCCCAGAAATGAATGGGTACTTTCAAAATGAGAAATTGAATTGTAAAAACAAGCATGGATGGATGGATGGATGGATGGATGGATGGATGGATGGATGGATGGATGGATGGATGGGTGGATGAGTCTGTGGGAAGTGCACTTTGTCAACAACAAAGAAAAGTGTTTGGAGAACAAACAATAAAATGAAAGAGGGAGAAGCAATGGAGAAAATAACAATAAAAGCTGAAAGAACAAAACAGACCGAGAGGAGAGACGCAGACAAAAATGCAGAAAAGGGGAAAAAGACAAACATTTCACAGAAAGAGGTATAATCATGCAGCTATTCAGCAGAGCCATTATCGGGCTGCAGGCTGCTCGGTTCTTTACAGAATAACAGCAGGGGTTCAGAGGAGCTTCTAAACCACCCACAGATACACACCGTGAAAGGTCCTGCCAGCTACAGTACTATCTTTAGCCACAATTTTTTAAGTGGCATACCACTCAATCTCAGATTTTCTTCCTATGACCCACTGAAGCAGAATGAGGATTTACGAGGTTGCAGATTAAACTACAGATTCCTGAGGAGGCGTTGAGCTGCAGAGGAGGTGGGTTTGATGCTGCTGTCTCATTTTCTTACATGATTAAAGAAAAATCAGGCGGAGAGAGACAGACTGATTGGTTTTGGATTCAGATGTTCATGGATAACATATGTTAATTAGTGCTGTTAATGATGCCATAGATTACTGCGTTAGATGACATGGGAAGGCTTACAGCGGAGACAAAGGACAGGCGCGTGTGTGTGTCGCGGTCACCTCCCAAGGTGCTCAAAATCACAGTGCTATTAGAAGAGCATGTAAGTATGTGTGTAAGTGTGTGTGTGTGTATGAAAAATCCAGTGTAATTGCCCTGTCTATCCATATCCGCCCACAGCTCCATGTGGGACCCCGGCTAAAGTGGCTGCCACTGCTTTAGAAATAGCCGTCTAAATGGCTGGAGGGAGTTGTGAAATACCCCATTGTCTCGATGGTCACATAGCTCGGCCTTAAGGGGCCCATTTACTCTCTCACTCCAACAAACAGAGGGCACAGACTCTGTCTTTGTGCACGATTGTTGGATTTTCAGAGAAGTGCATTGTTGGAGAGTTGTAGTTGAAGTTTTTCACAGCGACGTGATTAGAGTTCTTGGTTTTCACAGTAGACCTTTCGTGTAATCCCCAGAAATCCCAAATGCCTGGTCGGCTGAACAGGAAGCGTACAATTTGATCGCATCTGCCTTGTTAAAGGGATATCTTGACATTTTCAATCTAAGTTGGTTGCTTCCACAGGGCACACTGAGAGAAAACTTTTTAACATTTGATGCTCATTTATTCCTCAGTGTTTGCTAAAAATGTGCCTATACCTCCATCGTGCCATAAATTCCTGACAGATAAGTGGATGATTAAGTTAAAAACAAACTCTGATGAGCTTAAAACATTATCAAAATATACCAATTCTGATTGGCACAATATGCCTCTTTTGGAAAATATGTTTTCTTTTCACGGCAACACAAATTAGCCTATTTTATCATAAAGACTGAAAAAAACAAGCTCACTACACCTCCGAAGTTCACTACGTAACATATCACACACACAAAGAAAAACTGGTCACATGATTTGACTATTTTTTTGACAAATTGAGGTCTTGTTGTCAGACTGACAACAGAAGTACTGGATACAGAAAAATAAACTGTTGTTTGTCAAGAATATTACTGTTTTTGTACAGATTAAACAAGCAAGATACAAAGGGCTTATTACTGAGCTGCAGTTGTGCTGGAAAGTGGCTGAAAAATGCCAAATGCAGTTCTTCAAACGGCCTCCAAAAGCGAGTAAATCCCAGAGACCCATGTTCAAATGCTCAACTTCACGCAAGCAATTTTTTGTCCACTACAAAAAGCTAACATGGCTTTTTTTTCCTGTAGGCCGACGTTGTCGTTTGTTTTGTCAGTTTACAGTCACATGGTTGCTGCTGCGGGGTGGCAGATTACTCTCCATTTAAACAGCTTTCCTGGCCCTCGCCGCTACGCGTTAACCCTTTGAAACTTGGAGTTTTCTTGCGCTGCCAAAAATATAGGGGGAAAAAGGCAACGTGCATCTTGGAGAGAAATGAGCCCCAAAATTAGCAAGAAATTAGAAAAGCTGGATAATAAAACAGTAAAAATGCAAAGACAACTGAATATATATTTTCATTATATATTTGAGCGTATGTTACAGAAATATATTTATTTGTCATTTTAGCACTTTTTAAAGTTTGTCTTTTACTTTTCTTTTTGCAGGAAATTTTCTTGTAACTTTTGTTGTTGTTTTTTGTAACTATTTTGTTTTGCAAATTTTTGGGGTCATTTTTTGCAAAGTTGCACATTGCCTTTGTCTTATGTTCTATATAATCAGGTCAATTTGCTCAGGTTTTAAAGGGTTAAGTAGTGCACCACTGCACTGAAATAGAGCAGACCCAGTGCACAGGCTGTCTGCGAGGTGTCACCACCGAGCTCCGTCCTCCTGACAAAATTCACTCACTTCTGGCTCCAAGAGACAGCTGGACTCGAGTCTTCAAAACAAAGAGTCCACAAAGTATGGGTGATGTCACGTTGGCTACCTCCATTATTTTATAGTCTGCTGTTGCTGCTTGTAGGATTTATTTAATAAACTCTGGACAGAGTCAGACTATCTGTTTTGAGGTTTTATGATAAGCTAGGCTGCGTCCTGCTTTAGCTTCATCAGCTCTGCAAATATCCTCATTTATCTTTCTAATTTGACAAAATATTGAAGTATTTGATTAAAATACTCTCTAACACATATATTTCTGCCCAAGACTCTCTGAAAGAAAAGGTCTTGTATCTCGGTGGGACCTTTCTGGCTAAATAAAGGATTAAAAAATAATACTAATAATTCCTCTATTAATTTATTCAGAGGCAGCCAGCTCTCCTCGCCTCTCTACTTTCTCTTTCTCAGTCATCCCGGTAGCTTTGTCTTCACATTTACTTCATCTTTTTGCTTCTCTTTTTCCACCATTGCTCTGGAGACATAATGAACCAGTATCATAAAGCCCACATACACATCTACACAAATACTTGTTCAGTCAGTAAATCTCCACAGCAGCTCTCGGAGAAGGTCTGTGTGTTTAATATTTGCATATGAGCAGAGTTATGTGTGTCTTTGCCTGTAACGTGGATCATTATGCATTTTGCTGAACACCGAGGCGCGCTCAGCCTCTATCAGGAGTAATTAATCAAATCCTGTCACCAATCTGTAATCATTGACATCTCCGCTGCTTACTATATGTCTGTCTGGCACTTTGAATGTGTGTGTGTGAGAGTGTGTGTCTGTGTGTGAGTCACCTACACCATCTGGAGTATAGGAGAGTGTGCAAGAGCATGTTGCAACACAGAGGGGGTCTTCTGAAAAACACACAGACACATCCTCACACCCCCCTCAAGCTGCAACGTGAATCACTCACACACACACGCGCACACACACACACACACACAAATTTGCGTGTTCATTACTAATCGTAATCACAGCCTACATCTCACACCTGTGTTCTCGGCTCTGTTACACGCTTTGAGGTGTGTGTCTGTGTTTGTGCAGGAGGAGAGCTGCTCAGAGAGAAACCTCTTATTTAAGGATGGCAAGAACTGTTTTCACTTGGCACTTTTTTGAAACACCTAACTGTGTCAGTTGTTAGTTTCTTTTTAAAAAATTATGTTTTTAATTTTTGCTTCGGCCTTTATTTTACATGAAATTGTGGGGTCAGTGCGAGGAGGATGACATGCAGCAAAGGTCTGGAACCGGAGACGTTGTGAGTACATGTTTTACACCACAGATACAGTGCCGGAAAATCAATCTTTATTCAGTTACATTAATAAGTAATAATGCATTAACAAATTGATTTTGGTTTCCTGAGTGTGTGTTCTTTTTTTTCTAATTTCTTTTTTCCTTACATGAATTTTAACTTTAATTTTAAAATTCCTACTAAAATGTCAATAATATTTTTTCAACAGTAAGTGGCTTTTAACGCCCTGTTTGTAACATCCTGCACCCTCCTTTTTGTTGTATTTAATGTTTTTTATATCTTGTAAGGAGAGTTCATATAGGAGACTCCTGATGCATGACCCCTGCTTCTGCCACGGATTTCGAGTGGATTTGTTACACTGTATGCAAAATGCCAATGTGCTTCAGCAAACTGCAGTAACTGCAAATACTGTAAACCACACAATAAGTTTCTGAGGCCTTCCAAAAGACCTAAATGATTGTTGTCTAAGTCATCCACATTAAACGTCAAACAGGCTCGGGCAGTAACACTGTATTATGGTATACCAGGATATTCATAAATCCTGATGGTATGATCCTCAATAAAAAAATACAGACACTCCTCTTTCAAACTCATAGGGAGAGGCTGTATTGAGGATGCGTTGTGTGTAATGTACATCGTGTGCCATTAGAAGTCAGTTTCTACTGATGGAGTAAGCAGCTGACAAACATGGCGACTGCAAGTGTTGGGGAAAACGTTACAGGACAGTAAACAGCCGGCCAGCGATGGCAAAGAGATACTGTGGGGAAAACAGCATATTTTCACATCTAAGTCAGGGAATTAAGGACAATCTAACTAAACAACTAACAGGACTAACAAAACCAGTTTTCATAGCGCCGCACAAATACTGTAATATCCTGGATACACAGATAATTTCAAGAAGGTATTGTAAATAGATACTATTCAACATAATGGTGAGAAAATAATGACACTGCATTTAGCTAAGTTTACTGTGAAATTGTGTCTGCCCCCCAGTACGATCTGCCAAAAAATTAAGGTTTGATTGACGGGACAAACGACGTGCGTCAACCACTGTGCAACTAAAACAGAAAAAGGATAATGCTTGTATTTTTCCATGTAGCTATCAGGTGCTTTGCCCAGTAGTGGAAACAGCAGACGGCAGAAAAACTGAACTGTGGAAAATAAAGCGCAGTGTGTCCGGTTGTTGTTGGTGGTTGCTAGGCTCTGAGGTAGACGGAGAGCAATTTGGTTGTCTTTTTGGCAACAGCACCGACAATAATACTACTTGGAAATGCTAGGAGGGGATGAAAAGTCGTCCGTTTCCTCTTTAAGGGTAAGTGATTTACTTCTAATTTCTGATTTGTGACTAAAGTGGCAGAAGTTTGGACACTACATGGTCAAGGTTAAGGAAAGACCACCTATGGTAAAAAGAAACCAACTACAGCTTAAATGCCCAACTACCCATTTAGATATAAAGCACCAAACAAATCAATCAGCATCAGCAAATCCAATTTAAATTGAGACCATTTTATCTATAAAGCCCAAAATCACAAATTTACCTCAAAGGGATTTCTAATCTGTATATCGCACAAAACCTCTCTATTATTAGACCCTCAGTTAAATCTATCAAATCATAGTCTGTATTGTTCTGCTTGTCTGACATTTGGGAGCTCCGACAACAGTATCTTCAAAGACAAACAAAAAGTTAAGGGCTGTCTGGCAGTGTGTGCAGGAGCACGAGGAAAAAAAAAAAAAATTAACATTCATAGGAGCCGTACAGACACTGAAAGTTTGCTCAGCGGTACTCACAGAGATCTGAGGTCTTGAAAGAGATGCCAGCATGCCTTTAATTTAGTGAAGTCCCAAGGCAAGAGAGGGTTTAGCTTATAGAACGATGCAGTTTGAGGCAGCCTACACACTCGAGGACAATAACCTTGATCATAGGAGCTCTTCAGAATTCATCGCCCGCTTGGAAGTGTGATTTATGTTTGAAAAGAACATCTTTCAGGACACACATAGAAACGCAGAAGGATGCAGTCCTCGCAGCATAAAGGCAGGGGTTCCCTTGTACACGCTGCACTGTCATTACGATAATCCAGAGACTTGTTCAGGGACAGTTTGAAAAGAAAGAGCTGCAGCTGGGATGTTTCCTCTTAAAATCAATACAGGAAATAACCTCCCGAGCCCAGAGATGAGTAATGCTGGGAAGTGAAACAGATGCCTCTACTGTACATGTTGTAAAGTGTGAGGATGCTTCAAAATGATGACTAGGGAGAGGACGGCGATGAGAGCCTGACGCAGGCAGAAGGCCGGTCAAGTAGAAATTCAGAATATGAATACAGTCACAGAGGCATTGATTGAATTATTAAATTACACACTTATTGAGCCTTGATAGCATTTTACCAGGTGTAGATGAATGAGAAACACAAGCAATCACCGCTGAAACATGCTGAACTTGACCTTAATTAACACAGAGAATCATATGCTCCTCTTTGCTGTGCATTCATGGACTGCAAATGTGTGTGTGTGTGTGTGTGATGGGGTTTCTTTCATCACCCACATCATGAAAATGGGAACGCCACTGCATTGTTCCCCCCTGAAAAACACACATACATGCACACGCACACACACACGCACACACAGATTGGTTTCACTGCATCTGCCAGTGTGTCTATGTGTGTGTGTGTGTGCACATGTGCTCTTTGTGTGTGTTTCCTTTTTCCACGCTATTGTTTACATGTTAATCCCAACAATTCCATTCAACAAACCCCCTGATAGCTCCACATGGGGTAAGTGTGTGTGTGTGTGTGTGTGTGTGTGTGTGTGTGTGTGTGTGTGTAGTTCAGAGCAGACGGTCTATATGCGTCTTCCATTGTGTTTGACCCCCTGTAGTCTGTCAGTTCTATCACTGACCCTCTGAAGGCGATCCACGAATTAGAATACAATAAAACAGACATTAAAGACATAATGTCTCACATTATGTCTCAATAATGTTCATTTTGGGTTTTTTAAAGCACCAAATAACAGGCAACATAGCCACAAATCAAATTTTTTCCTTTTTTTTTTTAAAACACTTTAGATTCCGTTTATAATATTTCATATATAACTAGTGCTAGGGGTGAATGGTAATGGCCATTTGTATGGATGTATTCCAACATGTTTAAAGTATTTTTCTGCCTCTTTTGGTGTCCGATATTAAAATCACAAACCAAGTGGCGGTATATTTCGAGTTTATAATGAGAACGGGCTGCACCCCTTAAAAAATGTAACCTCGACCTTGTGACCTTCGTTTTCAAATTCATTGGTTACAGTGCCATGTGTGCTCCGGTTAAATATTATGGCTGCAAAACTCTCTGAATCCTGAAATCCTTTGTAGATCATGCTTTTTGTGTCAAACAAAACAGATCTAATGACTGAAAAACAAACACAGTTCAGCTCAAATGACAGTTTTTTTTTTGCTTTACTTGCCAAGTGCAAAAAAATGCATCAAATGTTGCAAAAGCATGCCCTAAAAGACATAAAGTAACTTAAAAAAAACCACAGGTTTAAGGTTAAACTTAAACACACTGTAGGTGGACAGCAGGAACATAAATGATGTACGTGCATGCAGATTTATCTGGTGTCTTGTGTAATTCTGTCCTTTTATGCAAATCAAGTTCAAATAAAGTTCAACCAACCTTTTTCATTCAGCAACGACGTTCTCATACGACTAAATACCGAGGTGAAGAGACACAACGGAGGCCGTCATTCGACCCGATGATACAGGAAGTATAGTAGCTACAGTAAACACAAAGTGTGTCGTTTCATGCTTGTTTTTTTCATTTTGATTAGAAATCTTGTTACTGAAAGAAAACTTTAAGTAGCACAGCCTCGCCGCCCACTATGTCAGTTTAGCTCGTCCGCCCCGAGGCTAGCTAAGACAGTAAACTGGAGACAGAATGTGGGGACACGTTGTAGGATTTATGAGGCAGGCGGGCGGGCGCACTGCAGCATGTGAAAAGAAGGAGACATCAGTGCCAAATAAAAACAAAGCCATACTGATGAGGAGTGGAGACATGATGTGCGTGTTTGGAAAGATCGGTTCTGTTCTCCCTGGAAATGTCTTTTTTTTTCACGTTTAAGCAGCTTTTTTGTCACATTACTAAACTCGATCTGATGATCTATCGCACACAGAATGTGAGCTGAGTGTTTTTGTTTCCTAACCCCAAACACACCTTAATCATAGTTTACACAAGCTCTTATACGCCTAAATCTTTGTATTTTAATTGTCTCGCTCAAAGATCCTAACTGTAATTAGTCATTTAATAAAGCAGGTGAACTAAAAAGGTCAACCAATTTATTTAAATCAGACAGGATTAATATCAAAATAAATATAACCTACTATTGCTGCTAAAAGTGCCCAATAAGTACCCGTAAGACACAAACATTTTAAAATGCTTTTACTCATAATCTCTACGTCTACGATGGAGGATTAGGGCCACATTAAAAAAAAAAAAAAAAAAATCACAGACTTCAAGATTAAAGTCGTAAATTTACAAGAATAAAGTCATAAATTTCTGAGAATAAAGTCGTAAATTTACAAGAATAAAGTCGGAGCATTTCGTGAGGTTGTACTTCAGAATAGTGAAACCTATTCTGAAGTACAACGAAATGCTCCACGTCCCTCATTTCAACTCTCCTCCTCGAAAACAACAATGTTATGACTGTATTCTCATAAATATACGACTTTATTCTTGTAAATTTATGACTCTAATTCTCGTAAATTTACAACTTTATTCTCGTACATTTACGACTTTAATCTCGAAGTCTGTGATTTTTTTCTTTTTAAATGTGGCCCTAATCCTCCGTCGTACTATGTCAGAACTCACATTAACATTTATTCTAAACAAACACTAAATAGTTAATGATATTTTGGAAATGAGGTGAGAGTTTATGAGTCAGCAGGAAAGAGGGGCCCACACAGACTGCTCATGCATACGTGCCAGAATTTGCTTCTACGCCCCTGGTCACAGTTATTAAAGTTACTGTTTGGGGGGAATAAATGTGATATAAATAGGACATAATGTGATCTCAGGTTTAAACTTTGTCAGTGAGAACAAAGATGTTATTTCTGTGATTCTCTAAAAGTAAGTATAAAAAGTGAGACTGCTACAACAGCTAAGAAAGCATGCTGCTTTTTGTCTCCAGTCTGTCCCTTTACCCTCCGTATCTAATGAGCAACCAATTGTTTGCCAGACAGAAATGAGGTGTGTGTGTGTGTGTGTGTGTGTGTGTGTGTGTTTGTGTGTGTGTGTGTGTAGGCCCAGTGTTAGCCTGTGTGTCTCTCCCTGTGGACTATAGAGTGACAGTTAGATGGATGTTACCCACAAACACCAGCTGATTACTTCACATGCAGTCAAAACACACGACTACACGCAGCTGAATGACCGTGTGTCAGAGACACGCGCTGCATATTCATCGTTTTGTTTCTGAAATGTAAACGAACATATAAAGATGATGACAATGCAGAGCCGTCTGCTTGGAAGAACCGCGCCTGCTCTGGCATTTGTCAAGGTTTACGAATCAATAGGATTGAGAGAACGGGGACGTTTTTATTCTAGAAAGAAGGAGATGGGCAACTGGGGAACAATAATATCAGCTCACTGTTCCCTCTTCAGATGATGAGCTTAAAAGCTTCAGGAAATCCTGACTCAGGCTCATAACTGAAAACTTTGACCTTTCTGGACTTGAAATGATGATCACTTTGAAGAGGAAAAAAGGAGAAACTCGCGGACGCCTTCAAATATAAGCCTGATATTTAGAGAAAAAAATATATCACACATAAACTATTGACTAAATGAGAAGCTTCAGGGTCGATATATTACCGCACATGCACCTCTTCACTGGACTACTTACAAAATTTTGTTTTGGCTGAACTAAGTGTTGAGAGTTTTCGACTTCTTGAAGATATTTGGGAGTTTTTCCTCTGATTGATGTGAACAGTTGGCCAATTAGCTCTAAAAATCTATGACTGAACACAAAGTATCAAAACAAGCACTTTATCTAAAGCCGCCCGCCTTTCATGAGGGAAACAATTGGTTTCATGGCAAAGACACAAGTGAGAAAAAGATGAAGTGCTTCTGAATCTTCTGCCTGGACCACAGATCATAACTACAAAGACCTCATTTCTTCACATGTATTGTCTGCTAGCTCGAAATCTTCGACTTCTTATGTGTCTGTGACATCCTAATACAACTGTCACAACTTTAAGACATAGACACATTTGAAAAGTTGTTTCAAATCAATCTTGAAATGTAAGGCAACAGGTTAATGGATATGGACACAGAATAATGATGTTAAGGGGTTTTCTAAGGGCTCTTTTCCACAAAGTAACAGCTGACAGGATGTCACAGACACATAGGTGGTCTGATATCAGCATATTCACACATGCTGTTTTTCCATCGACAAAATTACATCTAACTTTGGTGCGTTTTTCTGTTATTCAGGTCTTCTAGTTTCATACGATACCATAATCATCACTCTAGCTTTGAAAGTCAGCCGGTAAAGCCTCTTTAGGACAGGAATGTTGGTCAGTGATTAATGCCATTAAACAAAAATAAATGCGTTAATTAAGGACTTTTCGTGTTGCATTTAATGCGTTAACGTTGACCGTCCTACAATTAATTAAACAGCTAAAACAACCTGATAAGTTCAGAAAATTACATCACTTTATTGCAGCCTTTAAAACCAGGAAAAGACATTTCTGATATCGGGATGACCAAAATCTAAGACAATATCTAGTCTCAAATCACAAAATTGATAGATTATCAGCATATTGCCCAACCTCACTTTAACGCAACTCTGTACCGGGAAAACAGCCCTCTTTTTTACAGTTCTTGGGTTATTTTGAGCCTTAAGGCAATTCAATGTGTTTGTTTATATTTTAATAATAATTTCAATATAATTAGATCATGTTTTATGCAGATTAAAAACATTAAATACAGCACTTTAAAAAAAAAATCATCTCCCTGGCTGTGCCATCCACTGTAGATAAGAACCTTTTCTACTGAGAGTTGCATGGCAGGAAGCCAGATGCAGCACAGATGACCTTTATAAGTTAAACTTCAATGTAACTTTAAGCTTTTGCCCATAATTGGAGTTGGACTTGGTCACTGTGGACACAGCTGTTATTTATAGAAAGACCACAGTATCATATTAGAAATGGGTGAACAGAGAAATAGCCTTATTTATTATCTCTTTGTCAAATTGTTATAGAAAAGCTCATGATTACGAATGTCAGTTTGGGTTCATTTTTCTTTCAAAGGCCCTTCACCCACTAACTGGTAACTACCAGATTAATTTTTAGGAAAAAACAAATGCAAAATGAAGAAAATACATAAGGCCAGTCCTTTTATTCCGACGCTCTATTGACTGGGTCAACTTTAGCGCCGCATTTTAAAGCACTACCCAATTAAAGGTGGTGAAATTTAAGTGTTTAGCACTTTAAATATCTTGCCTTTTAATTCATTTTCTGTTTTCTTTGCTGACATACCAGCAGGTGGCTGATTTGACCTGCAGAAAAATGCTGGCTTAGCTTACTCTGACATGCTTACCATAACCAATCCCACTGCTCTTGCGTAAATCCAACCGATCCAACCAGCAAAGGCGACGCGCTCTAGTCACTCATAGAGAATAAAGGATCACTCTTTCGCTACCCTACGATTCTTAAATTTCAGGTGGTAGATATGTAGCAGCGTCGTTCTTTTGTGATTACTGCTGGTAACATAATGAACCCGAGTACTAAAACCCGGACATGAGTTAGCATTTCTGCACCTCTGGTTCCCTTGTCTGAAAGTCAATGAGTTTTTCGAATGAGTTTTTGGTCTAAAATACGTTCTGTGGTTAACACAAGCTGAAGAGACTTTTCAAGTTTTGTTCTAAGACACCAAATACATCAGTAAATATCTCACTCACAAACTCTGACGGTTTAATTTGTCTTAAAAAAGGCAGTTGCTAAAAAGTGGGAAAATGAGACGACAGAACGTCATCACATCGACTTGCACTAAACATGGTTTTACAGCCTCGTAGTGCTGTTAGTGTAGTTCGTTTATAGTTAGCTTTTTTTACGACTGCATTTAAAAAATCATAAAAATGGTGTTCATTTGTGAAGATTATCTTGCTTAACCAAATTTGTAAGTATCATAAACCAAAGAGGTTATTTTCTGCAATGATCCAAATCCAACAGAAAAATCCTGTAGAAATTTTGAACCATCAAATGCAGTTTAACTCTAATTTCTAACAACTTACATGTAGTTATTCTCCATTTTATGACAGTGATCTGTCATGTGACCTCAAAACTTGTTTATAACTATTTTAATGGCAAGACCTAAAACACTGTATGACCATTTAAGATTTTCTGTATTATTTTTTAGGTTTGTCGTGATTAAAATCTCCCTGAAATCGTTTTTTGCAGACACGGATTCTGTCACAAAATAACCCCCGTGCCGTGTTCTTGTAGCCGCAGGCACACATTGGAAACTCACCCTGATTTCTTTCATATGAATGAAGTGGATGCTTTTTGGATGTTCGAAATACAGTTTGCAAACAGTCCACGCTAAAGGTTTCTGCCCCTCTGTCTTCCAGCTTTGGAGTGAAATTAGTGACGTTATCAGATATGATTGTACCAAAGTTGTGGAAGTATGCAAATTCTTCTTTTTTTTTACTTGGACTTGTGCTCTGTGTGAAGATGAAATTCAGGCAAAACTGCACAGTAGTTCAGATTAATAGCCATGTGCAGCAGAGCAGGCGGCACGGCTTAGCGCCAACTGTCCCTTCTGCTCATACGGACAGGGCCAACAGCCAATTAAAGCCCTTGTTCAGGTCTTGGGCCAATTAGAGCCACTGGTCAGCGAGAATGAAGTATTGGTCATCGCTTTTAGCCAAAAACTCTCTCGAATACAGGACTAAATGTGTCTGCTTCACCTACTGCTTCATCAGTGAGTAACCAGTGATCAGTAAATGTGCAGGTTTTTTGTCTCCTGCTTAAACATAATGATTTTCCCACTAAGACTAAACTGAATATTGAGACTCAATTCACTAACACAAACAGGCATAAAAAGACACACCACAGCTTATTAGCTGAATATCACAGGCCCCCACAGTCACCAAGTGCCCGCTTTCTGTACATGTTGGTCATGTCGAGCTGCCCCCGTTGGCTCATCCTGCTCTGTCCTGTTGTGGCCGAGCACAGGTCGAGGCTTTTGGCCAAGAGAGGAGAGGAGGACCATCAGTCAGCAGCTTGAGCCAATAAGACCCTCTGCTCTGCAGTCTCAGCCAGACAGAGAGGTCAGGCCGGGGTTAGCTGGTCAACACTGGGTTCAAATGTCAACAGACTCCCTCAGTGACCAGCAGTAATAAATGTCACACACACACATGAACACACACACACATGCACGCACACACACACACACACACACGCACACGCTCCCTAATGACTGGCAACCCTGTCCAACAGTGACCAGTGACTGTGACCGATCGTTTCTGCTGCCCAGACCCTCATCTATCACAGTGTTACTCAATTTACGGCCCGTGGGCCAAATCTGGCCCCCGATAGGATGCCAGGTGGCCCCCACAACCATTTTCTAATTCACAAAAAAATAAAGCGATTCATACTCAAGGTGTCGGAGTGCATAAAACATCAGCATCAAAATGGAGCTTGTTTATCTAAAAACGTGCTAGTGGAAGATCTCCCGCCCCCCCGACAGAGGTCCTAACTAACGCCCTAATGTCCTAAAATCCTAAAAATGTCTTTAAATCCCGCATATTCTAAATTCATTCTATTCTAAATTCATATTCTAAAATCCTTGAAATGTTCTCAAATCCTAGAAACATCCCACAATGTTAGAAACATCCTTAAAACCTCCTGAAATCCAAGAAAATGTCCTAAAATCATAGAAGCTTCATAAGGTCTGAGAAAATAAAAGAGAGGAAGCTGGAATGTCTTAAATGCTAGAAATGTCTTAAAATCTTAAATATGTCCTAAAATTCTAAAAACATTCTAAAATCAGATAAAAATCCTAAAATCCTAGAAATGTCCTAAAATCCCGGGGGTCCTGAAATCCTAGAATCATGCAAAAATCCTAGAAGTGTCCTAAAATCATAGAGACATGTATGGGGCTGCTGCGACTGGCCCCTGGCTTCCTGTCATTTTTCAAAAGTGGGCCCCCTAAGCAAAGCGAGTTGAGTATCCCTGATCTGTCACATGACCTGCACTGATTTAAACAAGCAGCTAGAAACGCTGGTTGGCACGAGCTCCAGACATCTTAATATGGCACTCAGCAGCACCAGGCGGCTCTTTGTGAGTGTATAAACCCCACAGCGTGAGATCTATATGTGATTACTCGTGCGAACTAAATACGTGCTCACAGAAATCAAAACAAGGTTTAAAACAAGAAAAAAAAAAGAAGATAAATGGCGATGTAGCGTGAAGACAAGGGGAGTGAGTTTGGTTTGATGCTAATCTTTTTCTCCCCTCCTTCAGGTGGCCTCTCTCAATAACACATCACGGATTCAAGCAGCATAAAAGAGCAATCACAGAACAATTTAACCTCTCCTGCTTCTGTGCTCACACTCTTGTCGCGTGTGTCGCCACAGCAGAAGTGGCAGTAACTGCCAATTCACAAAGCTCCCACTCGACGAATTCCTCACAAATGATAACTTTCGGGGCCCCCTAGCGATAAAGTAATTTCTCCATCTCTCCTGTCGGGGGCTTCGGGGACGGCAGAGGGCTGTGATAATCTCATAAACAGAAGCTGTGTAGATATGGGCCATCTATTATGACCGGGAACAGTAGCGTAGATAGCAGCATTTATTATCTGAGACAGCAGACAATACATTCTCATTCTGTGATACTACTGCTGACAGACACATAGTGATCCATCTTCACCGAGCGAGCGGAGGGAGAGGAGGGAAGACAGAGCGAGCGACAGATGGGGAGTGAGAGAGGTACAGAGAGAGAGACGGACAAAGTTAGTGTGTGTGGGGCGAGGTGTGAAGAGAGGGAGAGTACAAAGAGGAGAATTATCATTGCTCTGCTCTGCATTAGCTCTGCTTCTGTCTGTTGTGGTTATAAATAATCAGACAGACTGTACGCACGCACACAGAGGGGCTTTTCCACCGGCTGATGGAGCTGACAGGGCACCAGTTTACTGTTGCCGGAGGCTACAGTTAAATAAATAAATAGGTAGATATAGTGGTTTTATTGCCAGCCTGTTATTTTACTGCTAATACTAATATTTTAGTACAAACCAACTGCCCACCCAGCCTCTATCTGGCATCCTGTCCTACTGTTTGCTTCGACTGCAGCTGCTGGATTTGAAGTGGGCCTCATGAAGTAGTACAGGAATCATATGCACATTATAAGTTACACCCTGCTGCACCTCTTTAAAACATTTTCCTTAATTTTATGCATCTCATACATTTTTAGCCTTATTTTTATCAATATCATCTCAGTGTTTTTTTTTTTTTTCCATCTTATGTTGTGCATTTAATTTTTATTCTTATCTTTATCTTACTTTTACCAGTATTATCAGGTGGGTTTTATCTATTTGAAGATGCATTCTGTGTTCTACTCTGGTCTTATTTTATTTTTTACATGCAAGTTTTATTATGTCTTTATGTCTCCTTATGTGAAACACTTGGTGCATGTCATTATAAAGTTATTATTATTATGATTTTTTATTATTATGAGCACTGAGAGCATCTTAATTATCATTATAGTGTAATTAAAATGTGTTTCGGCAGACTTTTGTTTTTTTGACTATTATATGAGGCATCTATTGTTGTAAATCATATGATAGTTAGCTAAATCTATTTTTTTTACTTTCACTTTGTTCAACTTTTAATGGACGCATCAACAAACTTGAACTTTGTCGTCAGTTCAGCACAGTGTCAGCCACACAACATAGGCAGTCCGTTTACTAGATTAAATGTTGTACGCTTCTGCAAACCGTGGATATTTGTACTGCTTAACTATAATTAGTGAAAAAAATACATGTTTTAGCTTAAAATGACAGTTTTTGTGGCACTATCCTGTCCGAGAACGCAGCAATGTTTCTGTAAAACTGCTTTCTGTGGTGTTATCTTCAGAACAAACAGCGATGAGAAGCTAAAAAACACCCAGATGTTGCATCTTTATGTTTCTTTACGTTTAAGAAATGCTGTGGGTAACGTGCGGTTAGGTTTAGGCACAAAAACTACTTGTTTATGGTTAAAAAAAACAACTGCTCTGATCTTCAGAGCCAGAAAGTCTCAGAAAGAGAGAAAATAAGCATATTTCCCAAAACGTCAACCTATTCCTTTAAAATTTGGACCAGGCAATTTTCAGTGCAGTCTTAGCCCTAATGGCTACTGCTAAAAAAAAATACACTTCTAATTTATCTCTGCAGGTTTCTGGCATTAACACGTGGCGATGTTACGGAGGACTCTGATGTCTTGGCAGCAAACCTGCATCTTCAGAGAGAAGGAGCCGAAAGAAAGAAACAAGTAAACAAACAAACATGCATAAATAGAAAGATAATAATAGAGAAGTTGGCAAATAGATGATAAGGAGTGAGACAGAGTGGGGACGGTGGAACGAGTCCAGGTGATATTTTTATTTGGTTCTCAGATTCTTCCTTTAACTGCGAGGCTTGAGAGCAGAG
Source organism: Plectropomus leopardus (assembly GCF_008729295.1). Lineage (NCBI taxonomy): Eukaryota > Metazoa > Chordata > Actinopteri > Perciformes > Serranidae > Plectropomus > Plectropomus leopardus. The sequence continues at coordinate 28,543,117 of NC_056469.1, read as the reverse complement.
ACAGTGGACTGAAAGAGAACAGGTATAAACACACAGAGAGCTGTGGCTTATTATCAGTGTAATGGCAGATGAGAGGAGATGCAATTAGAATGAGCCATATGGATGATCATATGGTCATTTTATAATTAGCACTGTCTTAAAATGGAACACAGACTTGCATAAAAGAAGAGAAAGCGCCGGTTGATTCACAAATAAGTTTTTAAAGGGAGCGATTTGATTCAATTAACAAACAGCGAAGAGGAAGGATTTAAGCAGAAATGTTCTTCCTCTCCAGGACTTGGTCCTAATCACTCATTATCATTCAGGAAGTTTTCAGACATCTTCTTAAATTGGTTCATTTGTCAAATATTATGAGTCGTCCCACCCACCAGCTCACTCCTGCATTTGCATTAAGTGTGACTGACCTCATAGATCAGACACGGCTTCATCTCCAGCATCCACTAAATCACTTTTACTGATTGGATTTTGATTTGAATTTCTCTCGTTTACAAACATATTCCTACCAGTTCTTCGTTTTAATTTACATGTTCGCTTACCAACTGAGTTAATGTTTAAACAGAGAGAAAAAAGCTTATTGTGACAACACTGAAAAAGAGCTGTTGTTTGCATTTCTGCAATAATTAAATGTGAGAACTACATTCTACATCAAATAAGGGTGGATATTGTTTTAAAGTATATGATACCAGTACCCCTATAGTGACACCGAGACAGTAGAGTACGTCATTCGATGCCCATAATCTGAATGTATCGTCATATCGCGCAAAAGTTGGGTTCTGAGTGAGCAGATCGGACAGGAGGCGTTTCATGGAGAAAAACGTCACTGCTTTTAACTATGCATGTATCACTGCGTTTTCCAGGTATTCTGGAAAAGTAATTCCATGCTCTGTTGATGAAGCCTACATGTGACACAGTCTACTCACTTGTAACAAACTTTGCACCACAAAATATTTCCACAAAATAACATTCGAGTTAAATAATGAAAGGTCGTCAGAGGAAGCGGAAAGGAGGGAAAGCAGCCTGGATGCTTCACTGCAAAGCCCCGGGTTTATTAATATAACATCAGCCAACTTCACTGCAGTACTGTCTTATCTGCCTGTTACCTCATCATAAAAATATCTTTTTAAAACATAACAAAAAAACAAAAAACAAGCCTCCAAGGCAACTTACATAAACAGGCTTCAATATCATCGCGTGTCACGTATTTTACATCATATGACAGAGTTTCGATGGCTGTTGCTGGAAGTACAGGCTGTACTACTGCGTTTTTGTATTGCCCGCCACCCATGCCGCCACCGTGGACACAGAGGAGAGTAAAGAGCTGGACCAAGAGACCCAGCCCCCCATCCCTCTCAAATTCAGACCTAAATGCGATCAAATGAAATTAGAAAGTGCTGACCAAATATAATTCAAGACGATGTCACTACACTGACTATTTCTCTCCTAAAACTTTTTCCAGAAACATAATGTGAGAGTTTTTGAACAGGAAGTGGGCGCCATACCGCTTCCTGCACAGTAAAAACAGAGGCCCGAAAAACGGAGATCAAACAGTAAAACTAAGATAAAATATAAAGATTCTGTTACTGAGTTGCATATTTTTCAACTCAAATGTTTTCAGAAATGTGTTTAAGCTCACTGTAATAAAATATCAACGGCCACCATTGTTTCACACGTATGAGTTCACGTTATGTCACCCACCAGTGAAGCGTTTATTGGTCTGGTACGGCACAATGCATTCTGGTATTGGAGGTTTTCTACCTCTTGAGCAGAAGCGTCCTTGTTCTCTGTTTTTCTGGTCATGTGCGACCAATTTATATTAGTAGTATTTGCTCTTAGTACTGCAGAGACGCCCCCGTTTTATGAGAGGACTCTTGTTATATCAGTGAAATACTTCTTTAACAAAACATCTGTTATCAAGTATCACTCCTGTTGTCTTTGCTGTGTTTCATCAACACTTGTCCTCTCTGACAAACAGTAAAACTGAAGAAAGAAATTGGTTTCAGCTTTAAGGGAAAGATATTCAGGCAGAAGTAAAGACAGTAGAGCTTAGAGGAGACAATGCCAAATGACCTATACAGGACAGTTTGTGTTTCTCATTGTATAAACTGAAGCATAATTTGCTTTCAACAGTGCTCTTCCTGTGTGCAGTCGAGCTCTTGCATCCTTGTGATCCATAAAAGGTCGCTGCCACACAAAACGCACAACAGCGGCGACATTTTCACACGACACTCTCTAAACACTGCGGGGGAAACCCTGGAGACAAACCTCACTGCCTGTGTCCCAGAATTAGAAACAGTCGTGTCCTCACTCAACACTCACCTTTACAGTTCACCTTCTCATAGCTTTCTCCACCTCACTGATGTAAATTTAGATTTTCCTTCACGCATTTCCTGTCAAAACGTATTCTCTGCCCGTTCTTGGGGCTGTACGTAGTTTATACGACTATATGACATGATTTTGTGTTGTGAAACTCAAATTGAATCCTGCGGTCAAGTAAACCCTTTGAAACCTGAGTAGACTGGCCTGATTTCTATCAAAAACGTGAAACATTTTAAAAATTTGTAAGAAAGTTACCTGAGAAACAAAAAACAAACAAAAGTAAAAGAACAACAGGCCATGTCCTAAAATAAATTTTAAAATAAAATAAAATAAATAATAAAAATAAGTATCACAAATAATCATAAGTATAGTCTTCTTAGTATTTTTCCATTAATATAAGATACATTTTCTATTGATTCAATCTCTCATTTTTTGATCATTTCTTGTCACCTTTGACTATTTTTTCTTTGCTATTTGCGGGATATCTCATGCCAGATTGATCCATTTTTTTCTGTGTTTTTGAAAGAAATTACAACAATTTGCTCAATTTTAAAAAGTTTCAGTGCATGTGGAAGCAGCCTGAACGCAGCAAAAGACAACTGTCGATCCCATTTCAAAGGGTTAAATATGGCGACACTGAGCACTTTGGCGCCTCATGCACAAGCTCTTTTGTCTGAATTGTTTCATAAAGCAAAACAACATAAAATCATCTTAGAAAATGGGAAAAGGCCTAACACTTATTCTAAAAAAAAAAAAAAAAAATCACACTATAGGAGAATAAAAATATGATCATGTAAAGGGTTCATTTGAAGTTCATTTCATTTCTTCATAACAGAAGTGTGTTTGTAAACTGTTTGCCCTCTGGGGGCATATAAAGTTGATTTAGCAGTATTGACAAAACATGAGAACATTTGAACAGTAGCGTGTTAGAATAGTAATGTGAGTGTCCTGCTGATGAAACATCAGGCGGCTACTGAGGCTACAACACCGCCTCAGGGATACATACATACAGGCTGTGTGTGTTTCTGAGCATGATTTTGTGTTGCGCATGTGCCCTGCAGGGTGGTTATGAGTATCTGTAATCATGTGAGCATGTGTGTTGTGTGTGTGTGGACATATGAGTGACCGTGTGTGTCTCAGAGAGAGATTGCTTGTGTATGAGATGAAAAAAAAACCCCCATATTATATATATATATATATATATATATATATATATATATATATATATATACACACAATAGTGGTGTGGATGAAATAAAAGAACGAAATGTCTGATAATATTGGAAACAGTCAGAGAGAATACGCTGAGCCTCTGAATCCACCGAGGTCTCTGCGCTCAGTGCTGGTGTGTTTTTGTGATTTTCAAAAAAAATAAAATAAAAAATTGATCCGTGTTACCGACAGCACCGAGGGGTGATAATAAGTTATTTTTCAAGGCATTCGGTGGAAGAAGTTAAACATTTTAAAAAAATTTCAGGATTCATGTTTTTCAGTTTCTTCAAACAATGCATAAGTTATATTAGTACGCTATTATGGATTTTATGTAGCAAATACATAGAAAATTATGTCTTCAGAAAAGCCGTGGTTAAGAACCACTGAAAAGCAGGACAGAAACTCAGGTCTCTTTTTTAAGAGGGTTGTTTTTACCCCTTGAAAAAAAAGCAGGCTGCTTATTTATGTCCACCTAGCAATTTCAAGTCCAATTTTCACTCTCTTTTAGCTTTGTTTTTGGTCTCTACCAACTCCTAGCTCCTTAGTTGTTAGCTAGCGAGCTAGCCGGTAACTGTGTCTGTCTGCAGTTTGGTGCTGCCCAGGTGTACAGTGAGCACTTTACTTTACTGTTGCAGCTGAAAATGATGCTCTGGGAGCGATATAAAGGAGCCGAAACAGTGAAATTGTGGGCCAACACAAAATAACTCAATGAGCTGAAAGATGCTAACATGCTAGTTCAAGCTGAGGTGAACAGATAATAACTCTCTACTGCTTTATCACTTTGACACGTACGAGCAGTCATTTAATCAGTTTTTAATATAAAAAAAATATTGATTACATCAGCTTTTAGGTTCAGATTTGAATTTGGAAAAGCTATTTTTATTCCTGAGATAATGACACACATGCCCTGATTTCACACGAGTTGTTGACGGCAGCACACACGCAGTCGTGCTTTGTGTTCATATGATCTCATCCTGCAACAAACAAAACCTAAAAACATCAACCTGATGCTGCAGTGACTGCCTTTGTACTGTACATGAATGCAAGCTAAATAAGTAATGCCAGTTTTTAAAGCCAAAACCTGCGTTTGCATACACTGCTGAGACAGCTTTGTGTGTGTGTGTGTGTGTGTGTGTGTGTGTGTGTGTGTGTGTGTGTGTGTGTGTGTGCGCACTGATTAAATTTGCTTTCAAATATGTCATTATTTGCTTGATATGCCTGATCTCACCATTTTAAAGGTTCACAGAGAGTCAGAATGGACAGAAAACAAAAACAGTATGAATTAAATTACGCGTTCTTTTATGTCTTGTTAAAGTCACGGATAAAATCGATTGTTTCTGACCCTTCTCAACCACTTGCTCGCCTAAATCATGGCTGAAGTGTTTTATCCACCATCTATCTGTTCTATGCTCCAGATTCACTGAATAAATGGCCCAATCTGTAGAACAAATAGAAATCTTACCGGGAACGTTTCGATAACCCTTCCACTCACTTTATCTCTGTCTTTCATCCCTTCTTTCATTTTTCTCTCCTCACTCCATCCCACCCCTTCACCTCTCGTGTTTCCGAAATATGTCTCTCTTTATCACATGCGACATCGCAGGATAGGCCTGTCTGAAGCAGGTAATGATTTTTTTGTTCTTATTTCTGCGTTGAGAGGGATCAGAGTAGTGCTGGTTATCAGGCCATTTATTACCCTGCCAGCTCGCCACTCAGCTGTCTGCGTAAATGCAATCTCTCCTGATTCACACAATTACCCCAAGATAGAGAGGGGAAGAGAAATATCTCTTGCAGTGGCATTGTGGGTCAGAGAGAGTTTAGGGAAATACAGACAGAGAGAGAGAGAGGGAAAGGCTACTTCAGTGCGTCAGACCTGTAGTCTGCAGGGTTGTTTGTGTGACACGTGTGATGTTTATCACCTACAGCAGAAATGAATGCAGGGACATTAATCTACATCCTACTTTGCACACTGTGAAATCATAAACTGTGGATCCATTATTATATATAACATTATACATTCTTAACTGGAGCTCATCTCCTCTTTAACAACACATCAGTCTTTTTCTTCTTCAAGATCCATTTAACTGCTGAAACTTGTTTTTCTAGATAAGGACGCAAAGACCAAACACTGAAAAGACAGTGTGTGTGTGTGTGTGTGTGTGTGTGTGTGTGTGTGTGTGTGTGTGTGTGTGTATTTCGTTAGTAAATCAGCATGTTCTTGGTCAACCAATGACAGCAATTACAAGTTACACCCATAGACTGCATAAAAAAAAAAAATATATATATATATATATATCATGACGTCATCTGTTTGTTTCTGGACCGCCGTTTTGAAGCCTCGGGTTCAGCATTTCAGTTGCCGCCAATTTTGACAAGAGGCTGCAGCTGTGGAGAAGCGAGGGGTGGATATGACTCATAGACCGCAGTGACCTGTAGCGATGCTTCACCGACAGCCTGTCACTCAAGCAGTCCCGCCCTCAAATAGGCGTAACTACGGGCCTTAAAAAAATATAAACGGGTGAGTTTAAAAAAAAAAAAGTTTAAAAAAGACATTTTAAGATGGAAGGAAGTTCAGTTTTTGTCATTTCCGCATTGGCTTCATTTTTAAACCTCAGAGGTTGCCACTTGCTTCAAGGTGTAGAATGATTTTTTCTTCTTCTTAGTGCTTTAAATGAATTCACACATAAGAATGATAATCATAAAAGAATAATAATCTCATACCTGCCAAACATTGGGCTGTGAAAAAGAGGGAGATTTTTCGGGGTATCGATTGGAATGACCTACTCGCAATGAAACAACAAATACGAGGACACTATTCTGTATTTGTTACTATTTGTTAATACTAAATGACTTTAAATAAGCCTTGCATCCATGGCTTACAGTAAAATGTACTAAAATTTGCATCACAAAAAATATCAAGTGCAAACACTGTGAGAGTCCACTAGAAGGAAAGTGACACAGGCTTACACGTGCGCGGCATGTCGGGCGGGGTCGTTTGGGTTGCCAGGTCCCACAACACATATACAGTCTAGACATATCACAGAAACTGTGAAACACCCATTTGAGTCATCTCACAATGAAATCGAGAGATTAGCAGGAGAAATTACCAATCGGGAGCAGGGCAGGAGAAAGGGTTAAAAAAAAGGGAGACTCCCGTGTAAATCCGGAGTGTTGGCAGGTAAGTAATCTACACTACGTCATCAAAAACTTAAGTGTGGAGGTTCATTCTGCAACTTCAAAACCAGCAACTGCCTGAACAATTTCCACTCAAGGTCACATAAGAAACGTAAATCCCTCCTGACTGAATAATCTGATCTGCACACCGTTAATCCCACCATCTCTCTCTTCCTCTCAACTTTCCTCCAAGCAGCGGCTCTCACTCCTTTAAGGGCGGATCGTGTTTTAACAAACAATTAACGGTAAGGAATAAACAGGGAAGGTACAGTTATGGTAATATTTTAAAAGTAATAGACTGCTTATTTTAAAAGGCTACTGCAAGACCTCACCTCACAATTCACAAATTTTCCAAAATTTGGTTTGTTTATACAAAATTTCTCAGAATGGTTGCAAAGGCAATGCTACACTAATAAACACCCATCACTTTCACCTTCAACTATGGTAATTTGAATGGAAATGTCCGTTCTACTCTCCGTCTATGGCTCAGAATAATTAAAAGTTTGAATACTTACACTTCCATGAAAACTGCACAATTTTAATCTGATAACGAAGACTGTGTGATACTGTCAAAAGCTCCAGAACAAGCAAGTAAGTGGACCTTTTCTGGAGATTGTTTTGACAACAGTAGTTCCTGATTTTTTAAATTCCTTGAAATTGTCAATGAAAATGTCTGTGACATCAGATATTATAATTTGATTTTCCTGATGTAAAGGCACCTGCAGTTTTGTATCTCCTCTCCTCTCCTCTGTTTTGGGACACTCTATCCTGTGCTAATGTACGCTGCATTCTGTTTCACCGGTACAGCGGGAGTCATCAAAAACTGCAAAGAAACAGGCCACATTTCTCCCCTAGCCCAGCACTTCTGCATGTCTCTGCAAGTGTGCATGTGAGTGTGTGTGTGTGTGCGCGCGCGCATGCGTGTGTGTGTGCGTGTGTGTGTGTGTGTGTGTGCCTGATGAGAAGAGCTGCTCAGCAATATTTAGCGTTACTGCGACAGAACAGCTTTAGGACAGAACAGAACAAGGCTCACCTTCAGAAAAGGCGAAATGAGAGGCAGAGACACACGCAGAGAGAGAGACAGAAATATATTTTGACTTTTGATGCTCCTTTATGACACATTGTGCTTTAAGTAAGGGGAAAAATCTCAATGCCAAAACATTAAAATTTCCTTATGTGTACACTCAGAGAAAAGAGCTGTGAGAAATAAACTGCTATGACCTTAAATGACCAAAAACAAACAATCAATGTGGCCTTGAATTGTCCAAAAACAACAACAGGAATAACACCATTAATTGGAGTACTCACAATAATTTGTTACTTATCTGTATTACATATAAATCGTGACCTCAGTTTCTGCATCAGGGATTTTTTTTTTTCACTACGTGGTGCTGAAAATGCTCAAAAGCTGCAGATGAGTTAAGTAGCTCTTTGAGTCAGATGTTGTTGTGTGTGTGTTGTGTGTGTTGTTAAGGGTCAGGGGTGATGTGTCATAACGCTAAAAGCTCTGCATGTTATTCTAGGTAACCATCAGCCGTGTGTGTGTGTGTGTGTGTGTGTGTGTTTATATTAGGATGTAAAACAGCAGCTGCCGGCTTGTCACATGCACCATACACCATATACACACCCACATCCGCCTACACACACACACACACACACACACACACACACACACACGTACACAGACCAGCTGGGCAGCGGCTCCATGTTGGGTGTACAGCACATGTGTCGGCCTTCGACGTGGCACAGCATCAATTAAACCAAATAGGACATCTATCACAGCTAACCTCAGCGCAGCCTCTGACACACACACACACACACACACACACACACACACACACACACACACACACACACACACACACACACACACTCACACACAGGGGAAGCAAAAAAAACCTAATTTTCCTCAAACATGAGTATAATGTTACATTTCTGAAATAACAAGTGAATGCAACTTAATCTCAATACGTACAAAATCCAAAATCGACACTTAGACACTCGGTTCAGACATGAAAGAGCTCATTGAGAAAATCCTTAAACAGGGAAACAATACGAAAGAAACCTCTTTGGAGCAACAGAGATGGGATCCCTCTTCATATATAAACCATATCCACTCACTTATTACTATTCAATCTTCAGTTAAATAAATACACTCTTTAAAGTTAGTATTTGCATTTTGTTGCTGATTAAGTTTAAAGGGGACTAAATATGCTAGTTTTCAGGTTAATACTTATAGATTTCTACTGGAGCATATTTATATGCTTTCATGAAAAAGAAAAACATTATTTTCCTCATACTGTCTGTGGGAATATACCTGTATTCACCTTCTGTCTGACAGGCTTGGTTTTAGCACCTAACCACTCCAGGGTTTCCCACACATTCACTAATTTGTAACAGGCCACCACAAATACATTTTTGGAGCTGGACCGGTTATTAAGAGCACTATTGGAATATATATACAGTTTAGTGAGGAAACGGCGCAGCAGTGACATCCGGCGCATTGAAAGGTAAACTTAATTGTTCATTTATGATATGATCAGCTGTGAACAAATCAGCAAATCAATTATCCACCCCCTGAATGACAAACTGCTGCTGGGAAAGTGGAAAGCTCTGCCTGTTGTGCTGCCTTCGAGGACCCACAAAAAACTCTGATTTTAAAGAGGGGACATGGAATGACAAAAAGGGACACACAAGCATTTAAAAGATGCCAAAAAACAACCAAACCATCTCTCTTTACATAGAAAACAGTTGTTTGCTGCTATATTAATGCTCTGAATGTTGCACACAGAATTTTTAATATGAGGAGTAAAATGATAAATCACGTTCATAATTACATATACGTTTGTTTGTTGAAAAACTATCATAGTTGCAGTTTACATCTTGCAAAAAAAAACCAACCAAACAAACAAACCTAAATGTGTGTTTAACATCATTTTATAAATATGATGCCTGCGCTATTCTATCGAACTTTAACAAACTGACCAGAGTAAATGTTGGTACGTTTGTACCCGTGTTACCATGACTTTGGGTTGAGATTTGCTCACAAGACCTGCTGACTAAGTAAAAAAAATCTCTAATTTGTCCCAAAAAAAAACTGAAGTGCTGTAAGCAAAGTGTGAGGATGACACCAACAGAAGAACACCCTGAGGTTTTCAGTTTTGGCAGTAATTTACACTCATCTGAGCTTCAGCGAAATGTTGTCCCTTTCATCTTTAGAAATTACTCTCACACTTCCAATCCGATAGAGACCCAATGAGTGACTCGCTGTCTCTGCTGTTGGAAAACACAGTCGATCTAAGTTTGAAAAAACAGATGTCCGTGATGAAAAAAAATATCGATGTCCTTGTTTAGTCAAAATCAGAACATATAACAAGTGTGTACAAGTGTGCATGTTTTTTTTCTGTCCATACGTGTCCAGATGTTAGGCTGTGCGTGTGTTCACATGACCTCTAATGATGATGAAATATGTTGTAGGTTATTTCAGTCGACTGACAGTTGCTGTAGAGCTGGTTGTGTATTGTGTGTTTGTGTTAAGCAAGTTGTGCATGCGTGCACGACGTGTGTGTGTATGTGTGTTTAATTGGACCTCCCTGAGCCAGTCTCCAGGTGATAGAACTCATCTGCTCTTCCCCTGATTAAGGACAACAGATGGACTGGTATCACACACACACACACACACACGCACACACGCACACAATAGTTTCACAGTCATGAGTCATCATCAAACACATCGGACACACACATATTGTACAAGTCATGTGGCCTGTAATCAATACTAAATACAAACAGAGTGGAAATATATCTGGCCCTTAGATATCCATGCATCAAGCTCCAATGACCCAGAAAGTCTCAGTCAGTTCAGTCTTCATCACCACCACCCGCCTCATCATCATCGTTGTCAACAACAAAACTCATCCTTCCGCAACATTTCTCACGCAACATCTCTTCTTGTCCGTCTCCTGACAGAGATTACAAGCTCATTTAAGATTTTACATGTTTAATATTTAATTCTATTTTAACTACCAAATGTTGACTCACAAGCAGACTCAAACTGACAATCTCGGAACAAAATGTTTTTGAAGCACATAACCTTTACTGTGTTACTGAAAGTCAAAATTTATAGAAAGAAAGAAAGAAAGAAAGAAAAATCAGTCTCTCCTTCTATTCTTGATGGGAAATACTGACACACTGAATGTACTTTTATGACAGTGCATGCCACACCTTAGAGCCATAGAGATAAATACATAAATAAATGTTAAAAAATATGTAAATTGACATATAATGACATGTTTATGTATTTATTTTTGATACATGATTTTTTTCGTGACGACATTTAAAAATGTAATTATGAAGTAATTTACAGTGCAGATCACTGTTTAATATTCTACGTATTTTATTTATCCAAAATATTTTCCCCATATTGTCAATTTTTCCGCAGATTCTTAATAATTATCCAAGTTCAGGTCTTGACTTTCAACTTAACAACATAACCTCATACAACAGTTTGTATGAAAAAATTAACAATTTGGCGCTCCACAAATAATCAAAGGTACTTAACATGGGTTACATACTTAGTGTAAAGGTAAGTGGGTGAGGTTAAGGAATAAAAACACGGCTGGGCGTCATCCGGTTTGGGTGAGTAAAGATTCGTAGATTCGGCTTAGGCAAGCAAAGCTGCATTGTTTCAGGTATCAGAAAGGAAACACAGTTGGACATCTATAAGTTTAGGCAAGAAAAGTTACGTAGGTTAGGCTTAGGAAAAGATATGTGTTGGGTGTCTTTAAGCAAGAGACATAATGTGAGTTTTGTTTACACAAGTGAAGTTATGTAATTTAGGTTTAGGAATAAAACATGTTAGGTGTCTTAGTAAAGTTACATGTAATATAGGGAAGTAATGTTACGTAAGTTAGGTTAACACAAGTTAAGTTACGTATAGTTTAGGCAAGTCATGTGGTTTAGGTTTAGTAAAACAAACGTATTGGATGTCTTCAGGTTTAGGTAAGTAAAGTTACATATGTTGGGTTATGAAAAAGAAACGTGTAGGGCGTCTGTAGGTTTAGACAAGTAACGCTCCTTGGTTAGGTTTAGGCAAGTAAAGTTACATATAGTATAGGTAAGTAAAGTTATGTAAGTTAGGTTTATGCAAATAAAGTTACTTATAGTTTAGACAAGTACTGTTCCATAGGTTAGGTTTAGGTAAGTTAAGTTACATATAGTATAGGTAAGTAAGGTTATATGTTACGTCTAGGTAAGGAAACACGGTGAAAACGTGCCTTAAACTAACTCAAAGTTCACTTGGTTTCACAGTGTTTCAAACACCGGTTTAACTTCCGCCCATTCAACATTCTTATCAGGGGCCCATGTTGGTAGTAAATGGGCTGTAAAATGGGCCCTGTATGGGATTGTCCATTGGTTTCATAATGGCCCCATGCCAATTGCCCACATGGGTGTGTTTGGGTGAGGGTACGGGTGGGTAAAAATGGGTATGGGCACAAAATGTGCATCTCATCTGGGGCCTGCTTGGGTATATCCACCCATGTCGGCATGGGGCCATTATGAAACCTGTGGACTATCCAATATAGGGTCCATTTTTCAGTCCATTTATCATCCACATGGGCCCAAAATACAAATATTGGCTGGGCATTGTTCATGTGATGGCTGCCATTAAGGTTACATGAGTTAAGCACAAATTACTGGCTCATGATTATGACCCATTACTTTTTGTAGGAAAACGAACAAATACTGCATGAAAGCAGCTTGAACAAACAACTCAGTGAGACCAAGTTTCTCTAACAACCAACCTGATTAGCTCCAATAAACCCTGACGCAGAGCTGATGGGACAAACTCTCTCCGTACTGTGAATACTTGATCTTTAAGTGGTTTATCTCTGTAGATCTGACTCATCCGCTGAGCTTCCCCCTAACCTTTAACAGATGTTCAGCGACTTTCTAACAGCCCACAAACCTGAGTCAGTGTGTCTTACAGCGTACCTGCCTCATTAAAATACAGCAATACTTTTTAATCACAACTCAGTAATGTGTACTCTTACACCCTGGGACTAATTAAAACATATTTATACACTGTCATTCTGGGTCTCAAATGGATAGAGTTACAATATGAACTGCTTAAAAGCTGCCAGTGTTCATTTGTAAAGGTCCCTTGGCTCCAATATACATAAAGCTTGACAAAAAGGGTTTAGGATGGCCCGTAACTTTAATAATTAAGAAAACATAATGCTTTAACCTTTGAAATCTAAGCAAATTGGTTTGATTTCATTCAAAAATATGGGGAAAAGACAATGAACAACCACGGAAGAAATAATGCAAAAATCAGTAAGAAATTAGAAAAAAGTACAAGTAAGTTACCTACCTAAAACTAGTTTACAAAAAATAGAAAGTAAAAAATAAATTATTTAAAAAAGGGAAATTACCTGAAAAAAAGTGCCTAAAATGTACAATAATTTTGTAAAATTATTTAAAGTATGTAACCAAATTGGCTTAATTTCACTCAAAAAAGAAATGACCCAAAAATCAGCAAGAAATAAGTAAAAAGTACAGGAAAATTTACTCATGGTTCGAAGGTTTAAATACTTGTGAAAAGCGTCAAGAAAAGTGATGCTGCTCCGGGTTTCAAAGAGTTAATCAAACTTGAATTGTGACCTATGAAAGGCATATTTTCCTTTTCTTTTTTAACATTAAAGTGATTTCATTAAACTATACTTAAGAGACTGAGCGAGAGAGAGAACAAAAAGGGAGTGAAGCTGAATAAAGACAGCAGATGATTCATTCATCTCTCAAATTATCTTTGTTGTCGTTACATAATATCGACACAGAGCAGAGACAATCCTCGATCTTGCAGGAAAAAAGTTGCCAGTGAACCCAGTGTGACCCTGGAGCAGATATTACCCCACTCCCATATTAATCCGGCAGTCACAGTAAAACACTCCATTTGGTCTCCACTCATTTGCCTTCGGGGCCACATTAATGATAATTACGAGGCTCTCAGCATGCTAGTTAATAACCCCCCATATAATCCATGTCATCGTGGAAAAAAAGCAAAGATTGAATACGCTTAGTAGGTAATACAAGAAGAAGAAAACCAAAAAATAAGTAAATAGATTTTCAAAAAATCATGTACAATGGGACAATATTTCACCCTTTGAAACCTTTTCATGTGCTGCATTTCACATGCTGTCTAACCCTTTGAAACCACAGCAAATTTGGTTTGATTTTTTTCTAAAAACATGGGGAGAGGAGGGGGGTGCAAAATATACAGAAAACTATTTTTCTATTTTATTATTTTTTATTTTCATAACTATTAGAATTACATATTCAAAATTCTATTACAAAAATATATGTCCATACTTTTTTTCCTGTTTTCAGTTCTTTTGTAGGTCTATTCTTGTTCTTGCTTATTTTCAGGTTGTTTTTTTTAAAACTAATTTGTTGCTACTTTTTCGATATGTCTTACTAAGCTTTTGAAACGTAAGCAAATTGGCTTAATTTCTTCTCTTTTTTAAAAATAAAAACGTGGGAAGTAGGCAATAAGAAACGAAAGATATGACCCCAAAATGAGCAGGATAATAGTTAAAAAAAAAAAAACATAGAAATTGGTATAAAAACCATGAAAAATAATAAAAAAAAAACAAAGTTTAAAAAATTATAAACATATTTTAAACTTTGTTTTTTTTTTATTACTTTTCATGATTTTTATACCAAATTATAATTCCCTGTAGCTTTTCCCTTTTGTCTCGACATTTTCCCCCTAGCTTTTAAAAAAATAATATTGCAAATCTACAAATTTCCTCCAATCCGCGGAACAACTCTTACCAAGTTGCTCATTGCCTCCTTCCCATGTTTTTTCAAGAAATCAAACCAATTTGCTCGGGGTTTTAAATGGTTACATTTCATGTTGCATGCTGCCAGCTGAATCAAATCGATGAAAAAAATAAACAAAAAGAACATAACAATTTCCATTCTTATCTCCCCAAAACATGGCGCCTCTCTCTCTCTCTCTCTCTCACACACACACACACACACACACACACACACACACACACATAGAGACACGCTCAAAAAATGAAGAGAGAGGGAAAGAGGGAGAAGGAGAATGAAAGACAGAGAAAAGAAGAGAAAGAGGGGGGTGATAACAGCTTCAATAAATCATCCGGGCCAGTCGCCGCTCCCCGGGGATGTGGGATGGATTAAATTAAGCACTCCCTCTACCCCTGTGTCTATCCATCCCTCCACCCTCTCTCTCTCTCTCTCTCTCTCTCTCTCACTGCGCCGTATAAATGCCAACAGCTGATCGCGAGACGCCCACACTCACGGGAACACCTCGCGGACGCTGCAGAAAGAGAGACCGAGGGGAAGAGAGAGAGAGAAGAGAGAGGGATACAGAAAGAGAAAGAGGGGACGCTGTTGATGCATTCGGCCACGGGGAGTCTTATTGTGATGTTTTTTACCGGCCTGAGTCATTAACGGGAATTAAGGACTATTTCTGCGGCAAAGAGGGAAGAACGAGGCGTCCGACATTTTTTTCTGAAAATCTTCCTAAATCCCTTCTTTTTCCATCCTCTTATTTCTTCGCATCCCTCCCTCCTCCTCCTCCTCTTCTTCCTCCTCCTCCATCTCCTCTTGAAAGGGGCCCGAGAGCCACCGCACGCGCTGCAGGGTGCCTTCCACCGCCTGTTATTTTTGTTTTTCTTTATTTTTTTTGACTGCTCGCGAGCCTCTGCCCCCTTGGTCACCCGCCCGCAGAGTGCGCGAGGCACCCCCCGGAGGGAGCTGTCCGGTGCTGAAGTTGCATTTCTTACCCTCTCTCTCTGCACGAGGACCAAAGCAGGGAGACAGTCAGAAAGACGCACTCCGAAAAAGACACAATAACTATTTCACCGGATCAACTCACAGCTCGCGCGCTTCCTCCCGAGACAATCGTCCGCCGGTTCGCCCCGTCTTGTTGGTGTGTAACGGGCGAATCAGCACGCTGGCCAGGCCGTCGGCGAGCGGCCGTGTTTGTGAGTGTGTGTCGTTGTGTTTGTGAGTGTGTGTGTGTCGGTGTCGCACCACCATGCCAAGGTCTTTCCTGGTGAAAAAGGTGAAACTGGATGATTTCTCCACCGGAGCGGATTTGGAGAACGTCTACCGGCACCGGACAGACCTCAGCCTGCGGCTCCACGACAAAGGTAGGTCAGGCTGCCTCCACAGCGAGCACTAACTAACAGGTGTCTCAAACACAAGTCGGTCTGACACCGGAGGAGGAGGAGGAGGAGGAAGAGGAGGAGGAAGAGGAGGACAGGCAGGGAGCCTAACAAAGGCTTTTATTACACCATAAACTCACAAGCTGATCTTACTTGTAGTGCTTACTTATAAATCTGTATGATAAAGGTAATTAAATATAACAATATATCAGTTTTATTTATGTATATTTCAAATATTTCACCCAAAATGTTAAGTTTACGTACGTCTTTGTTGTATTTAGTTAATTTTGTGAAGTTGTTGCCACTTATAAACTTTTTCATTTTTAAGTGATAGCAACTTGAGTTTTTAAGTAAATCCAGTTAGTCGGACTTAAATGAACAGTTTAACACTGTTAAAATCTGAGAAGTTGATTTTACGTAAAATAATCTTGGAATCCAATACCTTGAAAAAGGAAAGTAAATACAGCTATAAATCTTAATTTATGTTTATGTTATATCTAAGTGATACGTTTACTTGAAATGTAGCTTTATGTACTCAATTTTGTGACGTTGTTGCAACTTAAAAATAACAAGTGAAATTACCTTGTTCTTTCGTGTTTGCAACTTAAGTAAACCAAGTTAGTTTGACTTAACTTGATCACGACGAAGAGGATTTTGTCTTCCAGTTCTGTTTTGTTAACATGTTTAAGAAAATACAAGTATGATTGATTAGTTTGCAACCAGCAGAAAACAGATAAATATCACACTAAACTTGGTTTTCTGCTAAAAGAGACACTGATTTGATTAAACTTGTAATTTTTAAGTTGCAACAACTTCACAAATTAACTGAAAGATAGCTGAATTGTAAGTAAACTTGTAAATTATAAAAAAAAGAAAACATAAGTTAAGACTAGTAGTTATGTATAGGCCTACTTGTGTTTTTCAAAGCAATCAGTTTCCTAGATTAAAAAAAAAGAAAAGTCAACTTGTCAGATTTTACAGTGAGAGGAGGAGGAGGAGGAAGAGGAGAAGAGGCAGGGACCATAGCAATGACGTTTTCAAAAATAAGGGTTTAGCTACACTGTAAACTTTCAAGCTGATCTTATTTTTATGAATCTACGAAAGCGGTTTGATGTAATAATGGTAAGTAAATAAATGAATTATAAAATAATAACTTTTAACTTATGTGTATTTCATACCCCATTGTTAATTTTACTCAAATTTTAGATGCATGTATTTAATTTTGTGAAGTTGTTGCAACTTAAAAATGACAAGAGCATAAACTTGTTCTTTATAAGTGATAGCAACTTAAGTTTTTTAGTAATTGAGTTAGTTGGATTTAACTGAACAGTTTTATGTATTTTGCAAGTTGGCTTAAGCTTTACTGACTATTGATATTTGTGATAAAACAGCATTACATGGAGTGTTGAAATCTTAAGTATTGCAAAGAGAAATATTTAGTCTGATTTGTTTTAAGATTTTTTGAATAAGGCTTTACAGTGGACTTGTTTTGATTGTATTATTTCATTTGTTTTGTACAAACAATAGTTTTGTCTCAAGAGATCAGAATGACATTTTCAATTGGAGAATAACAATTCTTTGTTGTGCTCACTTTATTTAATGCAATCATTTTCCTAAATACTACCAAGTTAACTTAACTGTTAAGTCAGACTAACTTGGTTTGATTAAGTTGCTGTCACTTAGAAAAAGCAAGTTTAGTTAAGACTTCACAGAATGAAGTACATCAACAACATTTTAAGTAAACCTAACAAATAGATATTAAGTAAACATTAACATAGGAATAGTTATATTTACCTTTTTCAATTGTTTTCCCAGATTTTTGTTGTAAAGTAAGATCAACTTGTCAGATTTTACAGTGAATGAGGTGGATTAACCTGTTGTTTCCTGGGGAATTCCCTGTGATTGTTCTTTTAAAATTGATTTGAGTTATGCAGACGGGCAACCCTTGAAACCTGAAGCAACATCACTTTTTGCTTGCTTTGCTGCTTTCGGACTCCTTTCACAAGTTCTTAAACCTTTGAACCCTGCGGAAATTGGTTTGACTTCTTTCAAAAAACAGGAAAAAGCAACATCGCACAAATTACAAGAAATGTCACAAAATTATATTTTTAAGCACTTTTTGATTTCTTTGTTATTTCTTTGTGTGTGTGTGTGTGTGTGTGTGTGTTTTGTTACAGGTAATTTTCTTGTACTTTGTGCTAATTTCTTGCTAATTTTTGGGTAATTTCATTGCTCATTGTCTTCAAATGTTTTTGAAAGAAATCCAGCCAATTTGCTAAGGTTTTCAAAGGGTTAAAAGGTAAAAATCAAACAGGGACTCGTGGTCTGTCAACAGTTGTCAATACTTGTAATAAGTGTTGCCTATTTCCATTTTGCATACCTGTTCTTGTAATATCTCTACTATTTATATACTACATCTAGAACAATGGTTCTCCCAACCTGTCTAGCCACATGATGCAGATATCTCTCTAGGTTCACACAAAAGAGAAATGACCACAGATTCAATTTTATTTCACACAATGTGAACATGTGGGCTTAGAACACAGTGAAATAAGACAGATTGCAAGAATAAAGAGCAATTACTTAGTAAATAAATAGCACTGCAACCATAAAAGTGTATATAATATTGCTCCAAGTTCAGTGACAAAAACGCTGCGAAGGCACAGCATGTTAAAGGTGTATTTAAATAATACTTTTCACACCCAAAGGCAACCCAGAGTGCTTTACAGATTAATCAAGTCAGAGTTCATTTTAGGCCAATCACAAGGCGTGCCCCATCGTGCTGCAGAAATAGCACTCTCAATTCAATTTCAATTTGATGTATAAAGTCCAATATCACAAATCATAATTAGTCTCTGAGGGCTTTACAACATATGACACCCCTCTGCCCCTGGACCCTCACAGAGGATAAGGAAAAACTCCCCACAAAAAAAAACTTTAATAGGGGAAAAATGGTAGAAACCTCAGGAAAAATAACTAATTGACCAAATAATACCAAGAACTGGGCAATGAAACAGTTTATGTGCTCTGAAAAAAAGTCTCACACACTACAGCAAAGAACGGCTCTTCTACAACATGTGGGTATTTTTACAAACTTGACTTCCACTCAATAGACGTGCGACCAACTTTTGAACCACCAGTTGGGAACCACTGGCTTAGAACAAAATAAAATGAGACATAATGTAAGAATAAAGTGTAATTACTTAAAACTTAGTAAATAAATAGCACTGCAATCCAAAAAATTTTATATTATTGCTTCAAGACCAGTGACAAAAATGGTGCAAAGACACAATATGTAAATAAGCCAAATAATACCAAGAACAGGGCAATACAATAGCTGCTGTACTTGGAAACAGCACTTCAAAATAAAAGCCCCTTTTTTAACAAACTTGACTTGTTCACCATCACTTGCAGTTCTTTTCAGACCCAATTTTGGACTGAGACCCACCAGTTGAGAACCAGTGATCTAGAATATCTGGAGCCTTTCCATTTCGGGACATATGACAGGGTTGTTGAGTCCCTATTGGCTGGCGTATTCCAGGCAGATACATCACCTATAATCATTGATTACAGAACAACTACAGACAGCACAGAGTGATCACACAGTTATTACCTTTCTGATGGGTAATAAAAGCTTCAAAGCAGCCCGCTGCAAAATAAGCTCTTCTACATGACTTCAAAACATAAATGAGATGCACTGAAGAACTGCCCCTCTAAATAACCACCACACACTGCTCAGTGACTGTTACCACTTAATCTAACACGTTATTTACCGCGAAGCTGAAGCAGGCTTGATCTTAAAGCCGGTTGTAGGAGTCGAGTTGCCACTGGAGCGCAAAGGTCACTTGAGAAATCAACTAAATCCAGCACGTCCCATGTTTCATTGATTTTGGCTCACAGTCAGCGGGGACTTTTACCCCCCCTACGCAGGCTAAGTAAGGTTAAAAGATAAAGACGGGACAGCGGTTATTAATATCTGGTCCACTTTCACTTGGTTTTGGGGAATTGGCAAAGTCAAAGTGATGTCCTTGTCTTATGTTGACATGCTTCTGCAAGCTCAGTGTGATGTTTAAGGTGATGCATGAAGCCAGCTCTCTTGTGTGTTAGTGGAGATGTTTTAAAATGAAAATAATCTGAAAAAATATTATGATACTTCATATTTGTTTAAAAAACTGTGTAGCATTGTCCATCAGTCGTCTCCAGGTGCAGCCTGATTAATCAGTGCTTAGTTATATTTTATGTAACAGTGCCTTGGCTGGTAACTTTTTTTCTGCACTGCATATAAAATGATCCTCATCACAGACTCATAGGCTACATTCTGCATCAGTGCATGGTGTCTGCAGGTCCTTTAAAAGTCTTTAAATGTCTTATGTCTTCAATTTTATAAATATTAGGCTTTAAGAGTCATGCCATTTTTTCATTTAAGTTTGTGAGTACTTGATTCCTTCAAATATTTTCTAATTTCATTTATCCATCTTATAATTTCTTTTTTCACCAAATGCTTTTTTTTGCATGAATCTCCACATTCATGATGTAACAAATCTTAACCTGAACCTAATACTGTCTTTTTACTTCACACTTAAAATTACCTGTTTGCCAAATGTATATTAACCCTTTGAAAACCCTGCAGTGACACATCACTTCTTGTGCTGCTTTCAGACCCCTTTGACAAGTATTTAAACCTTTGAACCCTCAGCACACTGGTGTGGTCATTAGAAAAAAGTTCATGAGCAACTTGATGAGCAACGTATCACAAATTGCAGGAATTAGTAGATTTAGAAAATAATTTTAAAAAAGCTAGGGAAAATGTTGAGGGGAAAAAAGCAAGGGAAAAACTATAGTTATAATTAACATAACTACATATTTATAATTATATCAATAATTATATCAATCAATCAATAATTAATCAATAATTTGAGCACTTTTTCCAGGTAATTTCCTTGCCTTTTTATTTTTTTTTTTGCTTTTTTTTTTTTTTAAATTTATGCATTTATACAAATTTCAAATAATTTTCTTTTACTTTTCATTAATTTCTTGATATTTTTGGGGTCCTCTGTGCTGTCATTGCTCTTTGCCTTCTTCCCATGTTTTTGAAAGAAAACAAGCCATTTTGTTCAGGCTTCAAAGTTAACTCACTTCAATAATCAATTTCCTACATAAAACCATATACACTACTACACTTATACCTGCAAGGCTTGAATTTATTTGTCCAAAATGAATTTGGTTACAAACGATCTTGAAAAGATTTTGGCGTCTGTTACCTATAAACACCCTGCACTGGTCCATGTCCATTTATGTCTGTCCCTTTTTTTGCAGCATCTGCAGATTTTTGAAACCTTGTCTAGACTGACGTTAGTGTTTTTTAAATAAATGCATTAGCTTTACATGGCTACAATAGCTGCTACATGCCTACATTGTTACAATATTACAAAAAAAGCATTTCTGACTTTTTATACCACTTTTACAGTCAGAGGTGAGCCACTAAATATAAAACTCTTTGAAAACTGAATGAATTGGCTTGATTTTTTTCAAAACCATGGGCAGAGGGCACTGAGCAACTTAATAAGAAAGTGTCCAAGAATTAGAAAGAAATTATTAAAAAAAGTAATAAGAAAATGACCTGAAAATAAGTCCCAAAAATAGAAAAGTTAAAAGAAAAAAAAAAACCTTAAAGCCTGAGTTGTTTATATGTTACAACAATATAGTTATAGTTAATAGTTATATGTAACAACAATTTTAAGTCCATGGTAAGAATTAAAAACAGTTTTCTGGACATTTCTTCCCTGATTACATCTAACCCACCCAGCTAATTCCCAGGTCATTTTTTGGTCACCTTTTACTTTTTTTTTTTTTTTTGCATTTTGCATTTTGCATTTTGCATTTTGCATTTTTCTGGGCATTTCTTGCTAAGTTGTTAATTATGTTTTCAAAAGAAATCAAAGCGATTTTCTCAGGTTTCAGAGGTTTAAATGCTTGTGAAAGGTGTCTGAACCATGATACAATGGCAGCTGAACAGAAGTCACATTTGTATTCTAGTGGCATCATTATGTTTGGACTGTCATGGTAAATATGGGTACTACTTTATCTTATAATAATAGTTTAGATTCACTCTTTAGGCATAACAAAGCGGGCCTCAGTGCAATAATCCTGCAGACAGCGTAATTCATTGTTTAGTGCTGCCTCTTTGCTCCTGAAGCTGTGAACTTCCCCACACCCTGTAACTGTGTGCGTCACATTTTACATGAGAAACCAGAGCGATGCCTTTGCCATGTAAATGAAGCCACTGCATTGCTTCCACCCCAGTGTCACTGACACGTTGTTGCACATCAACATGTGTATTCCGTGCGCAGTCTTGCCTGCATTGCCCCCCGCCCGCTCGTAAAGCAAAAAGCTGTCAGCGGTGTATTTATAATGTCGAGGTTAACAAGCCCTGCTCGGCTTGACACGCGATCTGCCACCTCAGCAGCGCCGTGCAACGCTGCCTGTCCCGGCCACCTTTTGTCTCCATCCCTAACATCTGATGGGAACAGCTTAAAGCAGCTTCTACATACAGTGCAGCAAAAGCTCTACCCACAACACCACGTTAGGAACAGCTCTCTGCTTCAATGAACCGGCTTTTGGAATAATTTATATCCCACCCGTGTTCTGTGCGTTGCGTGTGATGGGAGTGTGTATTCAGATGGGACGCTGTGGCAGATATGTAGTAGCTGTTATCGTATGCAGACAGATATGTGGTGTCACATAGAGTGTGCTGCTTCGGCATCTTACTCAAACAGCCTCTGAGACGCTGGATTAATAATAATAACATGCATTTCTTAAAGACGAAAAAGTAAAATACTATTTTTCCTCCAGGAAATCCATTATTTTGATGATACATATGGACCACATCTGTCTTATGTCCAACTGACCAAGTTTCCCCTTACATAATACACTCATTTAACCCTTCGAACACTGAAAATGATGAACAGAGAGAGAGAGAGATTTTTATCCAAAAAAAGGAATTTTATCCAAAAAAAGGAAAAATGTCCAGAATCAGAATTATATATTCAACACATATAACAGATTACATGATACTTTTTATTTTTAACATTTTTTACCCAGGTCATTTACTTGTTTGGTTTTTGTTTTTACTTTCCTTTTTTGTTTAATTTCAGGAGATTTTTTTTTAATAATTTTGTTGCTAATTTGTGGGTCATTTCTTAAGTTGTTCATTGTATTCTAGTTTTTGAAAGGAATCAAGCCAATTTGCTCAAGTTTCAAAGGGTTTACTGACACACTGGGAATGCATAAGGTGGTACATGTTTAGTAAAGAGAAAAGCTGAAAAAAAACGAACAAATTTTATACTTTTATTTATGCAGTTTCACAGGTTGTTTATGGACGCCAGTGCTCAGGGACACTTTGGTTTGCATTTATGCCACAGAGAGCCATCTGATGTGTTTATGCATGTGTGTATTCAACAAAATATGTTGCATAATCAAACAAAGCAGCAAATGAGCAGAAAACAACATGTGCAATGACACACGTAGATTTAAACAAAAAAAAAAAACCACGTATATGCTAGTTAGTATGTATTTATGTAATGAATCGACAGTCCTGTACTTTACGTGAGTATGCATTTCTATATTTAGACATGTGTGCATTTTCACATAATAACAATCAAACTGCAAAATACAGACCAAATGTAAAAGAATCAGCATTTTTACTGACATATCATGACAAAAATTCAGCAATATACCTCCTCAGTTCTCAAAGGTTGCAGTTTAAACACTTCCTCTGAGGAAGATAAATGCACACAGGCTGACCCTGAACTTGAGAAAGCTGATTTAGGCTGTGAAAATGAGCATCAGCACCATGGACAGATCCAGCGCGCTGCAGGTCGATGGGCGCAGTGACAGCGAGGCTGCTGCACACTGGATCTGTCCATGGTGCTGATGCTCATTTTCACAGCCTAAATCAGCTTTCTCAAGTTCAGGGTCAGCCTGTGTGCATTTATCTTCCTCAGAGGAAGTGTTTAAACTGCAACCTTTGAGAACTGAGGAGGTATATTGCTGAATTATCCCTGGACCGATACTGCAGGCTTTTTTTTCACACTCCATTACTGGCCACAGGTGTGCGGGACGGAGACAGATGTTCTGCCGCACAATCTGCCAATTAAGACGTTCGCATATGTTAAAAGTTATTCAAAGTAGTTACAGTTGCTGCAGCTTTACTGATTGTGAGTTGAGAATCATCCCTCACCACTTATGTAGGATAAATGGCACATGGCCAAAGTTACTGCAGTATTACTACAGGGCAGGTCCACACTAACAGGATTTTGACTACCACAGTATTCTGTGTACTTCTGCAACAGACAGGCAGCAGCTTGTCAAAGGTATACTATGCAGGATTTTTTTTTAAAAAAGCAATGTATATGTATAATATGTATAATGTATAAAAAAAAATGAATCATCAACTTTTTTGATAATTGAATAATCATAAAAAGGAAATCTTCATGCAAAAATTGTAGAAAATGTCAGTTGTATCCTCTCAAATAACCTGATCTCTTGTGAGTCTCTGTTTTACATCATATTTTGGGTTTGGACTGGCAAAACAAAACATTTAACCCTTTGAAACTTGAGCAAACTGGCTTTCAAAAACACGGGAAGAAAGCAAGGAGCAACTTGTGAAGAAATTACCTAAAATTGACAAACAAAAAAGCCAAAAGTAAAAAATACAAGAATTACCTTAAAATTAGCATAAAATATAAATAAAAATTCAGGGAGTGCTTAAAAAATAATAATTATGTAACATAATGTCAACATATAATTATGATGACTATAAACATTGCTTTCTAAACATTTTTTCCCAAGCTTATCTATAATAATTTTCGAAATCTACTAATTTCTTGAGATACTACTCTCCAAGTTGCCTTTTCCATGTTTTTTTTTTTAAGGAATCAAACCTATTTGCAGGGTTTAAATATTTTAAATACTTGTAAGTAGCATCTCAGGACAGCATTAAAGGGTTAAAGACATCACCTTCAACTTTGAGAAACTGGGATGGTCATTTTTTACAATTTTCTAACATTTTATAGAGCAAATTAATCAGTTAATCTCGACAATAATCAGCAGGTTAATTGATAATGAAATTATCATTAGTTGCAGCTCAAAGACTCATAAAAAAGCAATCTCTCTCAGTCATCAGTTATGACCCTGTAGAAGTGTATTTATCAGCAGAGCTCTGCACTCTGCCTGTATTTTCTTATTTTCGTCTTACTTTGCCATATTCAGGACGTCCCTGGGCAAAGCACAAAGATAAGGGTGGGATCGGATGAAAATAACTAAATAAATAAATAAACGTAAAACGAGCGCGGTGTAATGCCATGTGGAAAAAGCTGGTGCTGGCTTTCACTTTAACTAAAACACTGTTTAGAAATGGTAACCACCAATACCTGCATAGTGTACCTCCACTCTTTTAATGAGCACATTCAGAACTACGATGTAGAACCTTATGTGAAGTATAATTGAAACAAAAAACAAATATCTGCATGTGCACACTCCAGAGGAGGGCAGACTTTGTTTGTTGCGTGACACAGGTGTAATTGAGAGTGAAGTTCACTGTTCACCTCCATTTATGTTGATTTCTTTTGGTTGGATGACTGAACAATTTGAGTTATGCTTTAGAGAGATAACATTTGTTTGTGGCAGAATTTTTCAGGCCTGGGAAAGAAGGCAGAGTGTTATGTTTGGTGACTGAGCAGTAAGATAACTTGTATTTTGGACCGATCACTGCAATGATGTTGTTGTCTTGTAAAACTATGAGGGTTGGGCACATGTTTGTGTACATGACACAAAACAGTCAATAGTCAATCAATCAATTTAGAGTGAAAGGAGGACTATAACACGCAGTGGCTCTTAAAAACAGCATGATACAAAAATACTGTAGACGTGATCTTGTGGTTTAGATGCTCTGGAACTACAGCACATGTAAAATTTCAAATCTTACAGGGACTTTCTTGTTCTGCTGATGTTACCTTCATTGTTTCTCTGCTCTTGCAGTTCAAAGGAAAAATGCAACACTTACAGAACCGCGTCGGCCTGCCCTGCCCACATTTGTGTCCATCCATTGCACTTAGTGAACATCTTAATGGTGTTTCTACATACAACATAAAGTAACATGTTAGAAACCAGTTACTGGATGAATGAACACGCTGTTTGGAATATTCATGACAATCCATCGTCTCCCTGCTTTGTTTTATAATAAATGCACTCAAGTGCACAAACCGAGTTAAAAAACATCATGCAGCTGTATGAGGCGAGCTGCACATCACTAATGGTGGAGTTGTTTACATCACTGAGTAAGCACTTATTCAATCCCACCATTTCAGACTGTGTAATGCTGGTAAGTGTACTGAATGTCTGCATCAGTGTCTCTGTGAAGAATGATAAGCTTGAGAAGAGAAGACTATCTGATTTCACTCTGTTCTGCCTGTCCAGCTGGCTACAGCAGTTTAATGGCGTTAATCCAAACTTTTCCCCCTGTTGTGTCCCTGTTAGAGCGACATGTGCAGCCGAGAATGTCTATTACATTTCCTACTGCTATATGAACCGTGGGTCTTTGATTTAGTGGGGGAGAACTGTACGCCTGTGGCCCTCTGTGCCTCTTAAAGAGGCAGTTCACCTCAAGTCAAAAACACATATTTTCTTTCTTTCCTGTAGTGTTATTTATTAAGTGAGATTGTTTGCTGTATTTCAGAGTGTTGGAGATATCAGCTGTAAAGATGTCTGCCTTTTCTCCGATATAATGGATTTAGATGGCAGTCAGCCTGCTGACAATAGTCTTTGTCTTTCCTTTGTCTCATCGGAAATAAATCAGCTTCTTATTTGGAAATCACTTAATTGCGATCTGTTTCTCCTAACCCCCCCCCCCACACACACACACACCTCAGTAGAAACAAAAAGGCAAAAGAATAGGAGTACTTTTGCTGTGCTCATAGGCTTCTCTGAGGTTTCTCAACTCTGAGAACACTAAATATAGTTTGGGCTTTAATATGACCACGTAGACACATTTATGAAAAGAGCACCTTATTTTAGAAAAATAAAGATTACTGCAGTTAGAGGGGTAAAAGTGCATTTGAAGATCTTAAGTTAGGATCGGGCTGGGACAAGAGGAAGGCTTTTTCTCGGGAGCTGATTTTAAGAACTACGAGAAAATCGTCAAGATCTTATGCTAATGTTAAAACAAGCTCAGCTGTGTCTGGGAGGACAAGCTGGGAGAACAAGAAGAGATCATATTTTCAATTTCAATTTCATTTCAAAGAGAAGGTGTTGGACAGTGCTCACAACAAGGTCTGTGAATTATCTTGAGTAACCAGGTCATGATTTCTGCAAAGAGACATTGCTGTTGAGTTTTTCAAATGTATCTTTTATGCACTTGAAGCACCATAAGGCTGCGTGCCATCTAGTTCTATTATATTTATATATAACAGAGGGGAGATATCTCTATGGCCAATATCGCCAACACTCAGCAACTCGCACCATAATAGTCTAGGTTGATAAATAGCACTACACGTAAGAGGAAAAATATGTGTTTTTTGATTTGGGGGTGAAATGTTCCTTTAAGATAGTTAGCATATTTACTGTTTGTAAAGTCATGTCCCGGCTACATCAAGGACAAATACTTCAGTCCGAATCTGTATATCTATGATTCTCTTGTCATGCTTCAGTGTAAACTTGTCTTTAATTAAGTGCTCTTTAATCTAAAACTGTTTTCTTCTTTGTCAGCAGGTTACATCAGTGAGTACATCAGCCCTGTTGTGTACGATGGTGAGAGCGACAGTGGGATCAAGATACCCTCCCCCGACACCCTCTACGATGGTATCCACAGTGACTACGGGGCCCCTGACTCCGAGTCCCCCGACAGTCCTGGCTCGGAAATCACTGACGGTTATATCAACGGAGACGCTGCTGTGAGCGAGGGCTACACAGTTGACGCCTTCTTCATCACAGACGGCCGCTCGAGGAGGAAAGCTATCAGCAGTCCCAGGACCATCCAGAGGCACACCTGCAACGAATGCGGTAAAACCTACGCCACGTCTTCCAACCTGAGCCGGCACAAACAGACACACCGCTCGCTGGACAGCAAGCTGGCAAAGAAATGTCCGACCTGCGGTAAGGTGTACGTGTCCATGCCCGCCATGGCCATGCACCTGCTCACGCACGACCTCAAGCACAAGTGTGACGTGTGCGGGAAGGCGTTCAGTCGGCCCTGGCTTTTACAGGGCCACATGCGCTCCCACACGGGCGAGAAGCCGTTTGGATGTGCCCACTGCGGCAAGGCCTTCGCTGACCGCTCGAACCTGCGCGCTCACATGCAGACGCACTCGGCCTTCAAGCACTTCAAGTGTAAACGCTGCAACAAGACCTTCGCGCTCAAGAGTTACCTGAACAAGCACTACGAGTCTGCCTGCTTCAAAGGCCCCTTCTCTCCCCTCGGCCCCCTAGATGCATGACCCCCCTGCATAGATAAAACAGCGGACAAAACTGCAGACATAAATTACCATTATCCTTACAGAACGAACTGCAGACACAAACATCTATTTTTGGTCAGAATATGACCTTGCTTTCCCTCCTCCCGCTCTCTCACTTCCCCCCACCTTGCTTTCCCTCGGAGCCTATTCATGATGATGAAGATAGCACAATTTTTCTCCTTGAGATTTGCCCACTTAAGGATTTAACTGATCTACGCATGCACTTCCTCAAAAACTCTTCACCTCCTCTTCCTCCGTCGGTTCTGGATGGAGACAATAACACGGCTTCCTTCTGGCATCTAGATACAGTATGGCGTCAGGCATTTTGGGACAGTGATGATGACGACGACAAAGACGATAGCAAGCCTCTAGCTACTGGGTTCCTCCCTGCACTGAAACGCAGTGAAAGAGTTTTTCCTTCTGATTTTGTTTTTTGGGGGAATAATAGTAATAACAATAGTAATAATAATGATAATAATAATGTTCTGCTGCACCAAGTGACCATATTCTCTCCACTACTGAGGTAAAAACAATATTTTAATTATTTATTTAAAATAATAATTTATTTATTTATTTTAGCATTTTTTTTCTTTTTTATTTATCTCTTTATACTTGATTTGATAACAGCAAAATGTTATTTGTTGCACCTTAATTTCTGTACATGTACGTAGGATATTTGCCAACCTCTTTCTATCACTACAGGCCAAAGCATATGTCACTTTTTTGAGTAGTATTTTTCCTATTATGTTGTTTACCTTTTTCTTATTAACGTTATTGCATGCAAAAAAAAAAAATAATAATAATGATAATAACGAAATCTATGCCAACATCATAAAAAGCTTATGATTTTTTGCCAAATTCCTATAGATAGAACCTGAGGGCAATATTTTTCTCTTGGAGCCTCCGTAGGACTCTTTAAAAGCAATAATCACCTAATGCATGGTATTTTACGATGAAGTATTACCTACTACTGTATAGCAG
Organism: Plectropomus leopardus; assembly: GCF_008729295.1. NCBI lineage: Eukaryota > Metazoa > Chordata > Actinopteri > Perciformes > Serranidae > Plectropomus > Plectropomus leopardus. The sequence continues at coordinate 28,513,722 of NC_056469.1, read as the reverse complement.
TTTAAAAATCAGGTATGTTTTACTTCACCTATAGTCATAAACAGAAAAATACTAATATTACAGACATCAGGGAACATGCCAATGTAGTGTTAGAGTAACAAAAAGAAAAGTCCTGTCTTTCCTCTCTTGTTATGCACTGCCTGCCTCTTAGTGAGTAGAACTAATGTAGGATGTAGGCTAGAGAGGCTGGGATCAGCTGCCTGCTGGGTGTGAGGCCTATTGTAGGATAACTATAACCCTGACAGACCTGTGCTACGCTAAGGCTAGCATGAAATAAGCCTGCTTACAATAACCGGGGGAGGCCTAATTATGGATTAGGCCTCTCAACATCTTGCTCAGATTGGATCATTCATGACAGTTCAATAGTTTATGAAAGCTTCTGGGATGTTAAAATGGCACCCTGTCTACACGTATACAGATATTTTTGTAAATGGATATTTTCCTCAATGTTTTGGCCTCTCGTCTACACAAAAACTGAGTTTTAGGTAAATAAAATGAATATTTTCGAGATTTTTCAAAACTTTGGTTTCTGTTTATCTATGTGGACGTGTAAAAGCAACATGTTCTCATCCAAAGTCGTCACCTCCACGTCCACATATTAAACTCTAGGTATCCTTCTGCATCTACTATAAATGGTCCGGGATGCTGCTACCGTGATGTCATCATGAGCACATGGTGGGATTACGCTGCACGTACAACACGGCAACCAGTGCCGGGATAATCAATAAACACACACGCTGGCATGGATGCTTAGGTTTAGGCAAGAGAGGCACATGGTGAAGTGTAGAAAAAAAATCATATTCAGACGGGAAGCGAACACCACATTCTTGCATAAAAGTTTGGGGTTTGTTGGATCAGTCCACCGCCCCTCCTGCCAGCCCTTTTGGGCCCTTTATGCTCCTTTTTTATGTCGCTTACAACAGCGTTTCAATCTGACGCCAAATATTCGCATATCATGCTGCCGTGGCTGGTCCGGTGGCGTATAATAACAACGCAAACATTTCTCTCCGGCCGTGCACTTGGCTGACGATGTCCAGCGGGGTATCATGCCAACACAAAAGGTGGCTTTTGGGGTCTGTGTCTGATGCTAAATTCACCATCCAAGCGGCTGTATTTGACAACTTGGAAATTAGACCAGACTAGTGAAATTGAGCGTTTGAGAAATGATGGCGTCATAGCCTCATTTGCACATATCCATTGTTTCTTTGTGTAATAAGTATGCATCAAAAACAATAACAACAATGGCAGACGACCAGTTTGTTTACATTTGTTAGCATTATATGGTTTAGTAACTTTACACTTAAACTCTGTATTGCTGCACGACTTCATAGATAAATGGAAACGTCTGCTTCACCGAGTGTTGGTTGGTTTACCGGCCAAGTGTCTGTGGTTTTAAGTCCGCCAGAAGCAGTGAAGCTCTTTTCCAATTAATATAGGTAGCACTTAAACCCGCTAGATGACGTCATACCGCATTGATGGAAGCATTAAAACTTTGCTGAATTAGATTCAGCAGAAAAGTCCTCAACAAAAAATTTAACTAGCATGAAAGCCACTTTCTTGCACATCCAATGTAGAAAGCGAGAGCTTCACCGCAAACATATAAAATCCACCGCAAGTGGCGTCTCCACTCCTCCTGTATGTCACACAATTACTGCACGACACAAGATGAGAGAGGGAGAGAGACTCAGCGCTGGCGGAGACTGCGATTTCTCAGAGTAGCATGAAATAGGCACAATAGATGTCTCTCTTTTTTTCTCAATCATCTGAGTTAGGCGCTAAATTTGCCGCTAGCCACTTTTAGAAATAAAGTTGCCAAGAAGTTGCCAAGTTGGCAATACTGTTGTTTTTCTTTTTTATTTCTAAGGGAGAGGAAAATATCGGTTCAAAAAATATCTGTACATGTGTAGATGGGGCCTTAAATGTTTTGGAAACATGTTCTGTGTCATGCAGCCAAATAACAGTAGGCTTTGAACAGGCATATATATCTTTGTCCTGATACAATACAGCAATCAGACAACTTTGCAATGAGTTGTGCACCAACCCCAAAATAATAGCAAGCATACGTACTTAGCAACTCTCAGTACACTTTCAACAGGAGACCAAGTCAAAGTTCGGTGTGTTGTTGAAGTTGGACTGAGGCCAACTTTAAATGCAATGCATTATTCAACTACCTTGCCAGTGCACTTCCAAACCATAAAGCGTGCATTCTTAAACCACAGGAAAAGCATGCACTTTAGCTGGATGGTCCAATAGCAGCTTAACTCTTACAGTCCAACAGATACATTAGGCTGAGCCCTGATTATTCTGCAGTAGGCCCCATTACACCCCACTGGGCCGACCATGGGCTAACTCTATGAGAGATAAACCTACAGACAGGCTAACTCTAATCAACCCCGACCCGTAGACGGTTCAACCTTTGATCTAGGTTGGCCAATACCAGTGTTGCTGAACCCAGTTCTCTGCAGCTCGGAAACCTTTTCTACAGATTCATGGAGCTTCCCGAGAGACAGACCTAAGACAAACTGACCTGCACAAAACATGAAGTGCTCATTTATATGCCATATGTACTAACTGTAACCCAGACACATGCGCACAAGTTCATGGGTGCGTGCCCACACATGCGGGCAAGCAGTGCCTGCTGATGAGCTGTTGTGAGAGGCGTAGGGAGAATCTGTTTCTACAGTCAAGATTTCAACAACTGAAAAGAAATGGGTTTAATATTCAGATGTGAATCTCTGACAAAGGAAGTTTTGATAATTGCAGTGCTTCCTCAGGCATGAGATTACTCAATTAGAGATGGGGTTGACTGATATCCAACACCATTTAGGGGTTTAGGGACAAAAGGAGAGACTGCACTGATACATGAGCCCATTGTCTAATTTCATTTACACCTCAGAGATAAAGTTATAGGACCTGTATGGCGGTTAGATCTGTTCCAAAGTCAGAAAGTCAACATTTGGTAATGAAAGTGTTGCAGGAGATGGTGCAATCTTTCAATCTTTTACAAAGACGCCTTTTTGTTTTTAATGTAGCTCACAAGTCAGTAAAAAAGAGGCAGTTTCTGTTGTGACTGGAGCAATCAGTGTGTGAGTCAGCAAATTACAGGTCTTATCTCTCTCCCTGATGTGTGAACCAGATCCGAGCTGCAATTACTTGAATTGTATCAGACGATTAGTCACAGAGCTTCAACTGGTTAGGACTGAAATTTCAGTAATTGATCATTTTTAGGCCTCAGAACAACTATACATACACAACCTGTTCTCATTCACAGGGCGTCAAATATACGGCAGCTTGATGAGTGGGCCTTTAGGTTCTGGCACTGACACACAGGGCGCCATAGGGCTCATTTATGTTAGATACCTATACTGACACACTGTCGTTTGCGTTCATTCTGTTCGTATTTTTGCATTTTTTCTTAAAGCTTACAGATACGACAGAGACGGAGCAGTTCCATGGGATATCAAAGGGGCAGTTAGCGTAGTTCAAGTGAGACATTACCATAGGAGACGACAACACTTTTAAAAAATGGCAGAATTGAACAAACTGGTGAATGGGGAAAATTATACTCCACGTCGTGATGTATTTTTGGCCTCACAGACCACCGCCGTCTATAACGCTGTCTTTGTTAAAAGGCATATTATAACAACCTTCTCCACCGTTGCATTATTTATTGTTGTGTGAAACTTTTGACTCCGTTCTCTGGTGCCATCTATTAGATGTATCTTTGCCAGCGTAAGGAACGCATGGAAGTATGAGAGCACTAATGTTTACAACGTTTGAAACGGGCATGGGCATATTAATGAGCCTTTAGAGTTACTATATAAGCAACCGGGCTTTTAATTAACTCCCTAATCTGATCTGCAGCAATATTGTACTAGAAAGAACAAAAACACACTAGTGCTCGTGTGAAACCCAAAGTCAACTGGAGAGTTTTTATAACCATGAACCGTAGTTTCTGGCGTACGTCACGAGACAAAGTCACCAAGTGACATACTCACTGTAACAAATATGGTTCTTTTAGCTCAAACTGTGATAGTTTTTCTAAAGTTAACCAAGTAGTTTTGTTGTGTAAACCTAAAGTAGTTTCGGTGATGAAAACGTTTCCTGGGAAGACAGAAGTTTATTTTGAAAGACACTGTAGTACGTAATGAGCACAGACTGACATCGCAACTGACACATCTAAAACTGACTCTGGAGGGTGCTTAGAGGGCCGCAGTTTAAAGCGTAGGCCCACTGACCATGCTGCCATATTTGATGAGTTAGGAGCGAGAACATATAGACAAACAAGTAGCTTAAAAACTGCTAAAAACACAACTACAATGCCAAATTAAAAGCACAAGTATGGAAGCGAGACCATATATGCAAAGAGAGCGCAGCCCTCAAATTTCTTAAAGTGGAAACAGACAGTTTTCCCCCTTAGTATTCGGAGTGGTATTACTGTTAGTACCACTGATGCAAATAAAACCGTACTGATTTCGGTTTTCCCCAGAGCTGAGCAACTACAGAAACAACAACACAGCCACACTGCATTTTGTTTTCCACAGTTGTTTTGGTGTTTCACCATCTGATATTTCGGCCACTGGGGATAATAACTACAAGGAACTGTGGATAACCACTGGTAAAAACAAAAGCACTGACCTCTTCCTGTTTTGGTTGTGCGATGGCTGATGCACTTCCTTTGTGCCATAAATCAAGACTCCTTCCTCAGGAGATTGTACCTGGTGGCAGACAAAATTGCACAATGAAAATGAGGTTTATAGAGAAACCCAGAAGTAAGTCTTAAAACCCCAAAATAAGCTAGTATTTCAGCTCTCAGGGTTCCCTTGTCTCAAAGTCGATGGGATCTTTGATGTCTGAGATAAGGTCTGTGGTCAACACAAGCTGAAGAGACTTTCAAATTTTATTCTACAACATAAAATATGTCAGTAAATACCCCACTTCCAAAGTTTGAAGCCTTTGTGTGTCTTAAAACATGCATTTGCTAACAAGTGACTAAATGAGACCACAGAAAGTCACCACACCGGGCAGTGCTGAACACGGCTTTACAGCGTTGCCGTTGCCGACGTTAAATCACGTGACCACGGTGGTTTGTTTATAGCCTAACTTTAGTTTTTACTTCCGGTGATTCAAAAATCCCATGCTGAATAAAATGTGTAAGCATCATAAATGAGTTTATTTTCTACAGCAATCCAAAATCCCACTGAAAAAATCCCAAAGACTTTTTGACGAGGGAACCAGGGCGAAGCTAACTTCTGCATCACCCAACAGAAAAACTGTAGGGAACTAATCTAAATGCTGATGTTGTCATTATTCTAAAATCACTACATTGTGCAATCAACATTTACTTCATAGTGATAAATTCAACTAGAAATACTTGTCTATTTCCACTTAAATGCATCTCAGATACTTTGAACCCTGGCAGAGACATAAATATTATACATTTGTTTTAACCGCAACTCTGAAATCTTATTCCTCATTTCCATCTGAATGGGAACAAAACAGTAAAAACTCAATCTTTACTGTAGCAACTGATGCAGCGTGACAGTGCGTGGTGCAGATGTAGGTACAAAGAACAAACCATAGAGAGTCTCTCTGGCTGTGATGCCTCCAGCTGTTGTTTACGTATCAGTTTTTGTCATGGTGCACTTAAACTCTTGTAACTTTGCACTGCAGTCTAAACGTCTTAATGGTATTGGCTAAAGTTGTCGTTGGGTGGTTGTTTGCAGGTTTTAAGTGCAGAAATGCTGCTTGTGTGCCGTGCGTCTGTCTGACTGTGTGTCTGTCTCTGGGCGAGCTCCAGGTCTGTTATCTCTAAGCACTTCCATTCTAGTCATCTCCACCTTAAAGAAAGTAGCACAATGAAACTAACTAGAATTCAGGTAGAGAAGAATTAAAAACCTTGTACTAGCTTGACCTCTCTTCTTTTTTTGTATTTCCAAGTTAAAGAATGATGATAACCTAAATAATCATTTATTGCAAGAGGGTTTGTAAAGAATCCTTTGGATTGAGACATTTTTACTGCTGTATAGCGATATCTAACACACCTTATCTCAGGAGGTTTGGCTCTCTGTTGCAGAGAGAGGATCTCCTGGGTTTTTTTTGAGCCAGAATTCAGACAATGTAAGCACAATGAACACAAAGCATTTTGTGGCACTTCATAATAAAGAATAATCTTAACCAACCAGGCAGTTTGTCGTAGTTTTTTTGTCTTGTCTTATTTTATTTAAAGATATAATAAAGTCGTCTGTCAATCATTATAAAAACACACAGCATAAAAAGTAGTACTGGATTATAGCTGCTATGCTGCACTTTGGTGGAGAGGAATTTTTATGCCTCTGAACTGGTGATAACCGAGTTTACTTGGACTCAAGGTTTAACTGATAAGAGTGATCATAGGTCAAAGGTCAAAGGTCAAAGGTCAAGGTTACTGTGACCTTGCATGCATCTTATTCTTGTAAATGTGTTATCTCATGAGCACCTTGAAGGAATTTTTCAAATTTGGCTCAAACTTTTGAAAGGACTCAAGAATGAACCAGCTTCATTTTCGTGGTCAAAGGTCAAGGTCACGTTGACTTTGCAACTGTCTCATTCTTGTGAAAGCAATATCTAAAGAACACCTGGAGGGAATTTCCCCAAATTCGACACAAACATTCAAGTGGACTCAATGATGAGCTGATTAGAATTTGGTGTTCAAAGGTCAAGGTCACTCTGACCTTGCATCTGTCTCATTCTAGTGAAAACAATACTTGAAGATGACCTAGAGGGAGTTTCCTCAAATTTCATCCACTTGTACCTCAAGAATGAACTATTAGAATTCATGCGATCAAGTTTAAGCTAAAATGCCTAATGGGATAAAATAGTGATGTTCTGATATTTGTTATCCAAGAGGTCAACGGTCAACTGTGTCATCAAAAACAGTTTTCTGGCCTTTACTAAACATCATACGTCAGGATCAGAAGGGGAGACATCAAGTTTGTGAATAATCTTGGGTGTCCACCTTGAAATCGTGCTGATTGTATAGACCTTCGGTGCTGCCGAGCGGGAAGATGTGTGTGAAGCATCCACGTTTTCACATGGATGTAAATTCTTGGTAAAACTTGACTGTTGTACAGACGTACACAACCGCGTGGCAGTATTCCTAGATTTTCATTCATTTTAAACTCTTTTGACCCCTATAATGTATCTTCTGTTTAAGTAGCTTTTAAAGCAATTCATGCGAAGTAAGTAAGTTTACCTTCAAGTCAGAAGAGTGTTCATTTACATAGAATAACACTCAACTCTGCACTCCACAGCCCGTACTTTGTATTAGCTTTGTCAATACTGTATGTTTAAAGAGGGACTGGGCTAACACTGGTGCACAGTGTGCTCATTAGCACTCTTTAGGCTGGGAGCAATCTACCAGTAATGGGCTGCGTGGATGGCTAAATACAGCAGTTTATTCATTCTATATTTGGACGTTTAACAGTGGTTAAGTGGGAAATCACTTAACATTTGAAATAAAGTTTGCGGGGGCTTCAAGTATTTCTCTTTAACCTTAAAATGGAACAATCAAAGTTAAAGTTTACCATTGAGACTCTGTATTATCGCTGCTGTTTAACTGCTGCTTAATACAAAAACTAAGAATAGAGTTAACTTTATACACACTACACTACACAGTGATGGACTAAGCCATATAAAGGGGTTGCTAATGAAATAGAAAGAATTACAGAGTTTTTTTCTTTATTACTATACTTTGTGTAAGCACAATAGAATCTGAAGGATGTTTATAAAATGTTGTATGATGTGAATAACTTTTTGTAAAATTAGTTAAAACTGTCACTACATCCACATGTTGACACATAGGCCACTCTCTCTCAGTGTTTGAAAAAAAAAATCCTCTTCCTCATAGCGCTTCTCAAGATTTTACCTCAACTGATGAGAACGTTTGGTTGGGCGGTTCTTCGCTTTCACTCGACTGTTTTCAACATGGTGGGCATTTCACAAACTTTCTCATTTTACAGCTAAACGGTACACTAAATAATGTTTCTGAAAACATTTGGGGTGAGAAATAAGCAGTGCAGTAAAAGAATTCATATTTGTTTTGTGTTGCCTAGTTTGACAGTGTGACCACAGTTCACGGGCAGTGATTGACATGACTGACGGCTGCGTTAGAGACTCATCGGCTCTGAGTGGTTGCTTTTGTTCAAGTGCTTTGGATTAGAAGCACATAGAGGAGACAGAGGAACAAGACTTTTTTCACAGACTGCCTCATATACTACTGTGTGGATATAGTTTCAGCAAATATTTTTTATAAAAGTTAAAAACTACAGCTTTCTTTTTTTTTGGATGACAAAAGAAATGGACTTTAAGGGGCCTGATGATGTTTGTGTGTCCTGGCAGAGAGTCTCATTGTTGGTGTGATTCAGCGTACAGAAATATACCGCAGTTGCTCTGTGGGGCCGCGGGGGTCACGTGGGCTTCTGGTGACATTGCAGACGTGCAGCATGGGAAGTTAACCAACTGACCTTTATCCTGCAGTGACTTTGAATTAAAGGTGACCCGGACAGGCATCGTTTCAGCTGGACCTCGACTCAAAGCAACAACTTTTTGTGTAATTGGCAATTTAGAGAGCAGCGCTGCAGAAGCATTATTGTTGGTTATTGATCTTAACTGGGACATCAGGACGTTAGGACTGCCTCAAACAGAATCATCTTTTAAAGTTAAAGTGGACACAGTCCTTTTTAGCTGCATAGCCTGGTTTGACTTTTTATTTATTATATTTTATTTCTTTCATTGGTTTTAACTTAGGTGTATTTTTACATAATCTAGCTTATTGGTTTGTCTATTATATGGTCTTATTGTTGTTGTTTCACTTGTTAGTTATCTTTTATTAGTTTATTTAGTCTATTTATGTTATGTCAGTTTTTAGTATTTTTATTTTATTGAATTTGAACCATTTATTATTATCAGTTCTGACTCAACTGTCTCTGTATCTCTTATTGGTTTATTCTGCATCTTAATTATTATTTAATGAGTTTTATTATTAGTGTATTGGATTTCATTTGCTTTTGTGGTCAGTTGCTGGCTTTACTTTGTGGCTGCTACTTCTACCTCACACTTTATGCGGCACATTGTGCTTCCAGCTGGAATGAAATGTGCGATATAAATTAAGTTTTGCTTTGCCTGCTTAACCCTTTAACACCTGGATCGACATCAGTTTTCTTGTGACACATTCAGATGCCTTTCACTAACATTTAAAAGCTGAGGAATAGTTAGATAGTTTTATTTCAAAAACAGGAAAAAACATAATGAGCAAATTGGCAAGAATTGTGCAGCAAACTGCAAAGAAAAAGTAAAAGGTGACTAGGAAATGATCTGATAATTAGCAAGGATAGATTATTAAATATTATCAAAAACTATATTTATAATAATCTTAATTATGTATTTAAATTACATAAAAAACACCTTTTTAAGCACTTTCTTCAGGTCATTTTCTTGTTTTTTATTTTTATTTTTTCAAACTTTTTCCCCCTTTTATCAAAATTATTTTTGATAAAATAAAAAAATTAAGCCAATTTGTTCAAGTTCCAAAGGGTTAATTTGACATTTTTCTGTAAAAGTACACAATCTATAATGTTTTTCTCTTTTTATTTTGGCATCACTAGGCCATCTTTAGTGAAGTTATCCATACTATGTGCATTATCTCATTCTGAAGTGACTTTGTATGGTTACCTGTTACATCATATCATGTTGTGCCCATCCTCGAGTGGATTTACAGCCCAACCTTGCTTTTGGCTCCTCGTGCACACAGACAGTCAAAATCTATTGTTGCTATGCCAACACTTGTGGTTTCCAAGGCAATAAACTATCTACAGCATCTATAGTAGTAAACTATCTGAACTGCCTCAACAAAGACACAATGCAGCACTCTGCAGCTTTATGAAGTACAGTATATTTCCCGACCCTAACCAGAAAATTGGTTTCACAGCAGCTGCAAAAAGACAGAAATGTGGCTGCCCACGTCTATGAATCACCTTCTCCTCCCTCCTGTCTTCAAACCTCTCCTCTTCTCTCTGTTGTCTCTCATCTTTTCCCCTCTGTTCCCCCTCTCCTCACATCTGGTTTTCTCTCCCCTCCTGTCTCCTCTCCTCTCTTCCTCCCTCTGTCTCCATCACCTGTCTACGCTCTCGTCCTCCCATCTCTCTTTCTTCCTCTTGCGTGCTCTCCTCCACCCCTCTTTCCACAACCACCTCTTCTTTCTCTCTCTCTCTCTGTCTCCTGCCAAGTCAAACCAGGCCATCAGGCCTTTGAGGACCTGAAAGTCATTTAACTCCTGGTAGATAATAAGTCTTAGAATATAGCTCCTCTCAGATAATAAGCTTTATCACTTGATTGCTCTGCACGCTCCCTACTGTCTTTAGATTCATGTCCAGGGACCTACTCAGGCGAATCACACTATTTCCTTCCTGGCAAGTCAAATTAACACTCTGTGTGTGTGTGTGTGTGTGTGTGTGTGTGTGTGTGTGTGTGTGTGTATCAACGACTACTCATTACAAGGAATGAGAGATCGCTGAGGGTGCAAAATAAAATCAAACCAGCCCAAAGGTTGGCTTCCAGTAGTGAGTGTGTCTGGTGGAAAGAGTTCAACGATTTAACATTTTATGGCCCACAGTTGTGACATAAACCTCTTTATTTAACCTCATGCTGATTTTCATTTTGATCAGCTTTCATAGTGCCACAGAAACGTCCGTCTCATCGCCTGTCCTTTGTCCTTCCCCGCTATTTTACTGTGACCTCCTCTCTCCTCTGTTCCACCTGTCCTCCTCTTCCTCCTCTCATATCTCCTCTGTGCCGCCCTCACCGCTGAACTTTTATCTCTACTGAATCCGCCCCATTATTAGCATTTTACTTAATAACGGGCTAGTACCTGTTGATTGATACTGCAATGAAATGACAGGAAAGTAGAGCAACAGCTCTAAAGCGCTGGAGCAGCTGGTGCAGTCCAGCCACAAAATTCATATAATTATGCTGAAAAAAACTGAACTAGGGCAGGCAAACTATTGGCTTTTTAAATCGCAATTAATTGCTGAATTCAAATATTTAATTGCACTTTTTGATTGCATGTTCACAGTTCCATTGTTGCATTTCAAAACAGTTTTGGAGTCAATCCTGACAAGGTAAAGCAATTCTTACCAGATTGCCTCGCCTGGGAATGAAATTTGCAGTCAGTTGACATCATTTTGCCAGCGTGGTAGTTAACTTTCTTTGATTAGTTCCATACAAAGCTTCGCGATGTGCTTTCCCGCTGACATCAGTCTGGTGAGCTGCACCTGAGTGCTCAGCTTTTAGGTGAAAGCAATTTCAAGACTGTTTATGGACCCTAATATGGGAAATATTTAAATCCAAAAGGCAAAAATAACACAATAATATTATAAATGAAAAACTGCATAGGACTGGGCATGTGTGTAAAGCGGAGACTCATAGAACCCATTTTCATTCAGATATTATGAGGTGAGAGGTCAACAGAGTCCTTGTGAAATGGCCATGCCATTTTTCCATTGCCAAAATTTAGCCTTTTTAATCTCCCTCCTGAGAGGCATGACATGGTTGGTACCACTGGATTTATCAAGTGCATGTATTAAGTCTTTTAATTTCTTTTGATACCAATGTTGCCAAGATCACGGCAACTCCCCCACACGCTATGTAGGAAATTTAATCACATCACGATTAACACATAAATGCTGAAAGGCCTAATTTAAACACGTTTCTGCTTCCATTTTCCACAAGTTTAAGTTAAAGACTTTTCTGCACTCAATAGATAAATTTCTCTCAGATTTTGGTGACAACTTTATTAAAATCTGTGTCAGTGAGCATTTTTGAGGGAGCAGGAAAGCTAATGTTTGTTGTTCAGAGTCTGTGGCTGATGTGTGCGATGTGACCGTCTGCTCTGCCTATGATACAACACTGACATCACCGCTTTGTGCAACTATTTGATTGTCTGTATCGAAATAAGATGGCCATCTGTGTAGATGAATACTTAACGCTGTCGAATGTATACAAAACTAGTGGCCGCCACCATTAAACCACAAACAATAAGTTTCTCCTTTTGGTGCCTGATTTGTTTCTCAAAGGAGAAAAAGACACGCGTGCTTTACAGAGCTCACATGTGTGCTCACAAATTTCAGTTCGACTTGTTTAAATAGATAAGCGCCATCCCAGCACAGCGCGGCACGACTTAGTTCATAAAGCAGATAATGATGCCTGCTTTGACAGATGACATCACAGAACCCAGAGGAAGCTGGACTTATTACTGCTCGGCCTGATATTACAGAGGCTAGGAGGAGGAGGAGTGACATGAATGAGAGGAGACGCAACGAGAGGAGAGGGAACGGGGAGAGAGAGAGAGAGAGAGGATGAGTGATGTGCTCATTAAATTTGTGCTTTCTCAACCTGCAAAACATTTCCCACAGCTGATCACAGACAACTCTGAGGTCATCATTATTCGCCATGACATCACATTGTTAAACATCTGCTCTCTGACACCTGATGTGATTTGGAAACTTGGTGTCACCGGGGACAACCAGCTTAGTCTGAATAAGTTGCAGAGTTTGCTTTCTTTAACTCAGGAGGATTTACAAAATTGGGTCATTTTTGTGGTTAAGACGCTTTTACTGTAAGTGTTTATTTATGTCTCTGTTACATCTCACTATAATTCTCTGTACACCTGCATCAGCAAAAACACCAAAAACAAGCTTTTACTCACAGCAGCGTGCTTACAGTAGTTACATCAACGAGCTTTTAACTCTTTACGAGCTCTCGTGTAGTGTCGACATCAGTGAAGATGTTTTCTGGTAAATTTGCAAGCAAGATCAAAAAAAGACGGGTTTGTCCAGTCTATGAAACAATCTCAGCCGACTAAATCACAGTGGCAGTCAACCAAATGGCGTCAGAGTCGCCAAATTCTTCAACTGTTGTAGTTTTACTGAGTATAAAGACAAAGAGTTATTGTTAAACTTACTCAAATTTGGTTATTTTGCAGTTTTCTTATTTTAGCTCCTGTCAGTATTAAATTTGGCAGCTATTTTAGATTTAGTCCCAGTTATAGTCTTTGAACAATAATGCTTATAAGAAGGGCTTCAAATGATTTTTAAAAATGTATTGTGATTAATATCTTAATTTCAATAGTTAATCCTGATTAATCACATTTTTTATTACTATTTTGCATCTCAAAAACATTTTGAAATGTGAAAATTTCTTTCGAGATGGTCTTGATTGGGAATCAAAAGGCAGCATTTGCCTTTTTTAGGAGTTCCAGTTTAGCGTCGTTCTGGGGTTCATTTACGTCCTGAATGTGTGAAACGACTGATCCCTCAGCGGAACGGCATACTGTCTGATACCAACATGCCAACCGGAGGACGTCCCTTACACGTGCGTCTTTCGCCATGTTGACTGGTCTGCAGTCAGGTGCCACCGTTTAGCAGCACTGTAGTTAACTCCTTCAGTCTGCGGTGATTCACATACTCCAAAATAGAGCTCTTTGGGGATGCGGTTGCCCGCTGACATCAGTCTGATTAGCTGCACCTGTGTGCTCAGCTCTTAGGTGGTCGCAATTTCAAGACTGTTTAAGGATCCCAATATGCAGTAATATTCAAATCCCAGCATCTCCCAAACCTCTCCTCGAGCACCGCTAATGCTGCAGGTTTTAGGTCTCTCCCTGCTGCAGCACAGCTGATTCAAATGATCAGCTCGTTATGAACTCCTAAAGCAGCTTGATGACAGACTGGTCATTTAATTCAGTTGTGTTGCAGCAGGCAGAGATCTAAAACTTGCAGGACAAGTGGTACTCAAAGAGAGGTTTGAGAAATGTTAGGCGAAAATAAAACATTTAAACTGCATGCAAAAAAAAAAAAAACTGCATGGGGTTAACATGAAGTGGGCATGTGTGTAAAGGGGAGACTCATGAGTACCCACAAAACCACTTTTCATTCAGATATCTTACGGTCAGAGGTCAAAGGACCCCTGTGAAATGGTGTTACTGTTTTTCCTTGCCAAAATTTAGCCTGACTTGGGAGCATCATTTAGCTTCCTCCTAAAGCCCGGTAAAACCTCTTAAAGACAGAAATGCTGGCCAGGATCGCTCTTGATTAAAAAAAAAAAAAAAAGCATTATGCATAGACTTTTTTAGTACCTACTCCACCTTGTAATGACTGCATAACTATTTTATTTATTTATAAACTTGATTTTAAATCATTAAAAAATAATCTTTTCATCTTTGCACCTTTTGCTATTTTTAATGTGGATTTTAAAAAATGTAAATAATTCAGTAATTGTTTTTACTCTTTATATTTTTTCTCTTTTATTGTAAATCTGTATCCTTCATTATTATTTGTTTTATTGCACTGGAAAGCACTTTGACTTTCCCCGTTGCATTAAATGTGCTGTACAAATAAAGCTGCCTTGCCTAATCGCATCGCAATTAACATATAACGCTAACAGCCCTGCTTATAAGATTTAATAATATTTAAGTAAATTTTGTTGTTGGTCAACTAAATAATTGGTTTGGCTGATTAATCAGTGCCAATAGGACATTTTACCAACTACCATTATAGTGAAAACTTGACTCTGATTGTGGCTGATGGCTTTGTAGCCGCCACCACTTCCAGAAAATCAATAAATATTTTATCAACTTAAAAGGTAATGATAATATTAGGTCAATGTGGTGTTGTTTCTCTGGCTTACAAGTGGCCAAAAGATGAATTATCGCAGTTTTAAGTAGACACGTGCTGTCTGTATAACAAGGATAAATCCAGGCATCAGTCTAAATGCTGTATACAACAGGGGAGGAAAGTTTTACAGAATCTGCAGCACCTGGGCAGACACATTTGCAGATACAGACAGCACAAAACCTTTCAAAAAATCTTGCAGAGCTAAAGAAAGTATGCACCACGCTTGGTACGTTCCCGTGTGAGAACAGGTAAATAAATAGTATGTGCATCTACTGTACATATTATACTTGTGTTCTATCTTTATCTAACAGTGAATGGTAAAATATCTGTATCACTGAAGCCACATCTTCAGCTCCCACTCCAGACGTGCTTGATGTTGAGAGCGGAGCAGTGTAGGACAGGGCTGTGAATGTTCTCACCACATCCCAGGCTATTTGTAGAGATGGCAGCTGTCATCAGAAACATCAACAGGATGGAGACAAATGTTGTTCACAACTCTGGTAGGTGGAGGTGTGGAACGGAGGAGAGAGATGTTGAGCTTGTGGATCAACACTATGATTTCTCAGCAGTCGTATCGCAAGTGGCTCGCCTTCTCAATTAACTAGTTATCACTGTGTTAAATAATGAAATGTACAGCTGCAGAATGCATTTGTCTGGTGCAGCTTGCTCAATATGCAAAGTGCAAATATGCATGTACGACAAGAGATGATATTGATCTGCACAATAACAAGATGGCAGCTGGAGAACAATTCATTCCTTTCTTTGTTTCTCTTTCTCTCATGCACACAAGCAGTTTACTTTCTGCAGACAGCTAACACACTGCGCTGCTAGATTCACACATTTATTCCACTAACACTTGTTGTCATGAAACAACAATATTCACATTAGCAGGAGAGTTTCTGCAGCATAGTTGCTGCAAAGAAACCTAACAGCCAAAGAATTTCTTTCTCAGGATGAGACACAAAGAGATGTCAAAGCTATAAGCACTCTGTCTCACCTTAAAAATAGCAGCCACATGTAGCTTGTGCAGCAACAGGCCTTCTGTATTAAAAATGTTAAACTGGTTTCACTCAATCTGTTACCAGTGATGGCAAGATGACAGGCACTGCAACAAGTTAAATGGACGTATGCGAGAGCATGGGTAAGAATACCCTACTTGCATGTGCGTGCGCTGCGTGCATGCATCCAGGCGTGCTCATCAGTGTTTGGCTGAAGGCGATATAGCTCACCTACAGCCGATGAGTCACTGTTTCAGCAAGAGGACAGAACTGCTTTAAGGCCAGCTGCAGGGCCAGGAAACATCATTTGTCCTACAAGTGATTTTGTTATTTATTGACCACGATGTGTTATTTTGGTGACAGTCATATACAAAAGATAAAACACAAACACACACATATACACGTCATGACTTGTATTATTTGCGGCTCCTAATTTGAAACTTCTATGGTGCACTGCAGGCAGCAGACTTGAAGCGTCAGCAGCAGCGCTACCTGTGCTTGCAGTGACAAGCGACACTGATGTTTTATTTATTGTTTCGTGGCCTGCTGTGAAGTTTCCTTCATTCAGCACTAGAAACCTATAAAACAAACAAAAACACCTATAGAGTGGCGAAGTTTTCCTCTTCTGATGTCCACCATGGGATGTTTTTTTGCAAAATATTTTTTTAAAAAAAAGGACGCTAGTTAACAGCAAAAGACAAATACTGTTTTGATCTAATTTGGGGACATAAATGGCACATGTGATGTTTGTAGATTTAAAAGATAATCTTGCAAGTCAAGAAAGTTGCATTTTGTTTTACTAGGGCTGTCCTCAACTCAGATTTATGTTGGATTTTGCTGCTCAGTACTGATATTCAACTATTCCTTCTTTTTTTTCCATATAGAGTTTGAACAGGGTTCAGCGAGACATTCAGGGTGACAGCAATGTGTATGCAATACAGTAAACAAGCCAAGTTATCCCTCTGAGATAATGCGTGCCAACTACGCTAACGACGGATAAGAAATGTGCAACAACATTTTTAAAAGTGATAAACACTCAATTTGCAGCTCAATATGAGGATCAGACTTCTTCAGAAGTACACTGCACGCTGATTGACCAAAAAAAAAAAAAAAAAAAAGCTGATAGTCCAAACTTGAAAAATCCCAGCAGACTGAGGGGTCGCCGCCTGATCATTCAACTCCTTGAAGTCCTAAATAGTACCACTAGGGCGGCCCTAGTGGTACTATTTTGTTGCATGTGAAAACACTCAGTGAACTACATCTCTAGTCTCATTAAATGTGTCACCAACCTGTGACACATTTCACTACAACCTTCTGCAAAGAGGAAAAGAAAATTTGAAGAAGTGAAATTCACCACAAGTCTGGTCTCGTTAAGAGCTACAGATATACGTCGGTATATCCCAGTATGAACTACAAAAAAAAAAAAAACCTTACCATTACACCTGTTACTTCATCTTCATGATACTCATCAACATCACTATTACCACAAATCTTCTCCAAACATCAGCAGTTCAGCATCACAATATACAACTGACAATTGTTAAACCGGTAATGACCAAAAATGTCAATAATCTAGTTCAGTGAGAGACATTGCGACAAGGAATTGACCATGTAAAGCACATTTGGCAGAAAAGGCTCAGCACTTTGAGGGAGAATCTGAGCAGCAACGAGGACTCTGTTGGGAGAACTAATCCCCCAAAACAAACACATACGTGAGCAGCAAATCTTAGTCCACAATACCAAAAGCTTAGCACATAAGAAGGAGGTCAAGGGACTGTAGCAGCGAACTGTGTTTGCATGCCGCAGAAGGATAATGACGACTGTGAAGCTGCCATGTACACCTGTATGAGTGTGATAGGATGTTAGCAGTCTGCTGGTAGCCGAGCAGCTGATGAATGAGCCACTGGTGTCGAAGCATAAATGAAGCAGCTGATGCTAATCAAATATGCTGCTGTTCAGTCTAAACTAACATCTGCCTTCCACCAAAAAAACTTTGATTACACCACTGAAGACAAATTTATAATGTCAGATTAAAATAATGACTTCCACCCACTGCTTCCATGGTCTCAACTGTTTGGAGTGAGGTGGTCGTAAAACTTATTCTGAACCGTCTTCATTTGTGTCTTTAATCTCTTGATACTCCCATGAAATCACACATGTTCGATATCATCAGAAGCTTTTTGTCTTGGCTCATGTCAGTACTGGAGTTTAATGACATGAATGCTGTCAGCGACCAATAACTGTACAAAGAGGGAAGCAGCAAACAGGAAGCAGCAAAACGGGTAAACAGTAAACATGGAGGGGACTCCAGGGAGGTGCAACAATGTGAGTCTTAGTTTCATACAACAGAAAAGGAGGAAAAACTGGTGCAACACATTCTCACTCCCAACTCGTCAGGTACCTGTGCTTGGTCAGTGGCCCTACATGTCAAACTATGTCACTCCAGGTATCCCTCCAGCATCAGTTTTGGACCCTCAGGGACAACGTGTCACTTTATGCTTGTTATCTGCAATGTGTCTTTTCAAAATAAATTTCAGTTCTCACAGGAAATGTATAGTTCCCTCTAGTTAAATACAGTCTCTTTTTAGAATAAACTTAGAACATGAGTAAAAAGACTGTTTTTGTGGGTTTCTTCCACAGGTTTAGGCAACAAAAGTGCATGGTTAGCTGTAGGAAAAACATGGTTTGGCTAAACAGAGGCTTGTTTGTTCATGACATAAAGTAACATCACCTGGCATACTTCACATAAGTGACATGTCACGTGTAGCAGGCTACACATGTTAGACATTACGCTGTTGTCACAATAACTCAACTGACTTTTGATTTCACATGTGACACAAACAGTGATCTCCCTGGTGAAAGTCCAGAGTTTGTTTTAACCCGACTTTCTCACTCATTGTTTGGAGCATCAGAAATGTTGTCACCTGATGCATCTCATACAGGCACTAAAGGGTGCCCAAATATCTGATGGGGAGGGTCCCTGACCAAGCACTGGTATTTGAAGAGTTGGGAGTGAAACTGGGTTAACTGGTGGACATGTGGTGCGGACAAGAGTGAAGTTTGGCGTGTATCAAATCCACCAACTAGCACTTATATTAGTGAGAAATCTTACATTTTGTAATGATTTGTCTCTCATTCCTACGTTCTCCTCCCAATAAAATAGTGCAGCTAACCAATGGAAGCTGGTATAGATCGTATTGATGCCGAATTCGTTTATGAATCAGATACCAAAAAAACAAATAACAGTTTGTTTTTCATACAATGGATGGTGGTGCAGGCTGCTCTCCTCACAGCAGAAGAGGTCTCATATAAGCCGGGAGCGAGGCAGAGAGGAGCAGCAGGGTAGTGGCTAGCTCCTAAGAGCAACTTTTAGGTCACAACAAATACGACAAATTAAATACAAAAATTAAGCTCAGCCCGTGGCCATTTTTTTCATTTCCTATTTTTGATCTAAGCATACAATCCAAAGTATGGAAAACAACCTTTTTTCTCTTATGGTATCCGATTCATCAATAACTAAGCAAGAAACTGCTGTTAAATTTTCTGATTTGGGATTTTTAAATTGAATATCAAAAGAACAAATGTTACACGGATTGAAAAATCTCAAAAGCAATGCAGTTGTAGCTTAAATAGTGACCCTGCTCGATCCTCAGTTGTGACGACAAACTCATATTGTCATTAAATGAGCGACGGAGTCGGACTTTAAAAGTCTAGTGTAAAGTAACCCAACTCCCCGTTAGTAAAGAAATGCCAACGACAACAACATAATGTTAACACTTAGTGGATTTTGCTTGAGTCACGAAGGTCATTGCAAAACACAGACAGACACACGCAGCAAATAACAGAAATTATTCATTGTGTCTCTCAAAAATTTATAGCCATCTTTATTTGACTTGGACACTGGATGAGAGCACGGGCCTGCCTCTGAGCTCTGTAGCTAAGCAAATAGTCAGAGAGAAAGAGGGAGTGAAACAGAGAGAGAGGGGGAGAAACAGAGAGGTGGGGGAAAAGGAAGAAAGAGAAGGTGGGAGGAGAAAAGAGGGAGAAAAGGAAATGAGAGACAAAGAAAGAGAGAGAGCACTTAGGGAGTTGAGTAGAAAGAGAGAGACAGAGTGAGTGAGTGAGCAAGAGAGAGAGAGGAGGAGGAGGAGGAGGAGGAGGAGGAGGAGAGGATGGAGGGATAGAGGTAGCTCAGGGAGGAGAGGAGGGAGACTTGACCCAGATTGGGAGCCTAACAGCAGCAGCAGCAGCTGAGTGAGCCGGTGAATGTTTAATAGCGCCAACCACTTGCACGCTGACACACACATACATGCACGCACACACATCCACCCCCACACACACACACACACACACACACTCACACAAACACACAGACACTGTTGACTGGGACTCTTGTTGCTGGAGTTCAGCTCAGGCCTGTTGAATTACTGTGACGGTGATGTGATTATCTATGTAAGAGAAATAAAAAACACGGTCCAGCCGTGCACTGGATTTACTGGTGACGCACAGAGAGGATGGCCACGGGAGGAGACCGTTTTTTTTGGTTCTGCATCAGCAAAACAATGATGGTCAGTGTGGAAATCCTCAATCAAGCATCTGCAGCATCGCAGTGTGTACATATTTACTGTATATTAGCACCACTGTACTTTATTCTGTTGACAATGGTTTTGTCCCTGTTTGTCTATTCATTAAAAATGTCTTAAATGCCTTAAGAAACTTGACAAAATCAATAAACAGGCTACTTCACCTCAGCCTTGCATCTGTCCTGCACCAGCGCTTCAGTGGATGCTGTTTAATCTCGCATCAATACTGCATCAGTGTTGCAGCAGCCGCAACCTGCTCTGCCTCGAATGAGCGACTCCATTCAACAGGCAAACTGAGACTTGAAATGCTGCTCATGTTTACAGCAATTTCTACAACGCTGATTAGAACGAAATTAACAAAGCGTCCTCCTCACATATCAGCAGGACTACATGTGTCACACTCTTACATTTGATGGTTTTTAAGACCTTCTCAAGATAATTTTATACCAAATTCAAGACCGAGAATTGCAGGTGAATATTAAGGTAAGTGTGTGGCCCCCTGCCCAAGTAGGTTGATGTCAGTTTATGGTTATTAGAGTGAGTGATAAGAGTATTCATGATGACTGTATGGGTGGTAACATTTTTTAACTAACTCGCCCATTTAAATGCTGTTAAGTCTTAGATTAACGAATGATTCACTTTGAGTGAAAGGTACCTGCTATCTGTTGACAAGATGCTACCATGGCAACAATATTGGTTAAGTGATGTCACTAATTATGTGTGTTTTCAGTTCATTAAAGTTAATTGTCACCTAAAAAAAGCCTTGTTTAGTGTTTGGTTGTTCTAAAACCTTCTAAAAAGTCAGATTTTTTTTCTTGTAAATTCGTTTTGTTTTAATGCTTTAAAGACTGTGTTACGCTAACGAAAATTATTATTAGCATTATTACAGTCAAGTTTACCTCCACACTCCACCAAACATGGTCACTTCTGCGTCCAAAAAACAACAGCAAAAATGACAAAATTGAGTCCGCAAGACAATCGGTAAGCTACATCAGTCTATAGGACAGCCCTGCAATCCATACATATACAAAACAGGTAATGTCAGTATAAAACCTGAGAACACATGATACGAGCCTGCTACCTCTTTCTGTTGCCGCACTGCTCCTCCCTGTATGATCCAGTATTACCGTATGTGCTACAGCATACATTATGTAACTTCATTTGATCAGCATCACCAGAGCGGTAAAAGTTCAGGGTTGAGCCACGATTGATTCTTACAGAGCTTCACCTACACCCCCAATCTAATCTCTCTTCTGCTTTAAAGACAAATGTCAAAAGTCACAGTTCACTAACTCTTTTAACAACTGAAATTAAAACTGAACTATTACTTCTCTTCCTGGACCTGAGAGTAAAACAAGTTTTTTATGATCAAAAAATTGCATTTCCTCATTTTCAGCATTGATGGTTTTACGAAAACATCGAAATCTTCTGTTGCAAAGTCATAAAAATGTTTGTTAATGTCAAGGCAAGGTCAAGTAAAAGATGAGAGCAACAGTGCAGCTTGAAGAATATGGAAAACAGGACGAAAGGATTATCAGGATAATATGCAGCTGCTTCCCCAAAACACACACATCAGCCTCCTTCCCCTGTCTCATATACACACAGATGCACTCACACATACAGTATATGCGTGCAGTACACAGCATTTTGGATGCAGCAATGCTGAATTTCACCGCTACGCACAACTAAGCAGAAATGAGAGTGAAGTGGAAGCTGTAGTCTCTTCTTTTTTTCGTTCTTTCCTTGTCACCCCGTTTCTTTCTCTCTCAGCTCCCTCTTTCTCGCTCTCTCTCTGTTTTCCTTGTTTCAGAAGTCAGCATTCTTGTTCATGTTTTCAGCTCCAGTGAGTCACCCTGTGTGTGTGTGTGTGTGTGTGTGTGTGTGTGTGTGTGTGTGTGTGTCAGGCTGCTATTTCAGCACTTTCCAGCGCTATCGATTCAAACCAGCCTGCAGGGGAAAAACCAGGCCCCTTACAGCCACACACACACACACACACACACACACACACACACACACACACACACTCACTACAATAGTTATATACTACATGCACACAATTGAAAAGACAGATGTATACTCACTCATACTGACTTATACATACAAAATGTAAAATATTCTAAACATACCTCCGTACTTTGGATGATCACGTGTGTTTTATTTTCAGACAGTCTACATACAGTTTGATGTACTGCATGTTCGCTCTATGAGTTTGACCTTCACTTACAGTGTGATAGACCCAGCAGGGAAGGGAAGAGAGGAGTTACGTCCATGCAGTATGATGACTCAATGTTGTACTAAAGCCTCTACTGTGTGTGTGTGTGTGTGTGTGTGTATCAGAGACAAAGCGAGGGACAGAGAATATGTTAATGTGTGTTGGTTTGCAAGGTTAAACTATTTTTGTATTTTTGTTTACATATGTATACGTGAGGTGTGGAAACATGTGTTCAGTTATTTGCATGTGTTTAACGGGTGAGGTATGAAGTGTGTGTGCGTGTGTGTGTGTGTGTGTGTGTGTGTGTGTGTGTGTGTGTGTGGTCAATTTAACAAACGCTATGTGTCCAAAACAGTTTGAGAGCAACTGGAGTATTTGTGTGTTTGCGAGTGAGGAAGAGAAAACAAAACACAAACAGATGTGTGTTTCCAGTGTGTGTTTAGACTCCAAGTCAAGGTCATACACACGCACGCACACACACACACACACACACACACACACACACACACACACACACACACACACACACACACACACACATACATACACTGGGTGGACACACTCTACCTGTTTGTATTTGGACACATGTGTTGCATATATGCATGCACCCGTGCACGCATGCACACACACACACACACACACACACACACACACAGACAAACTCACCCTCCAGTGCTTGAGTGAAGGATACGCAGCAGGTGTGGGTCAAACCAACAGAGCCACATCACACCTCTCAGCGTGGCGTACTCCTCCGCCGCTGACCTCAGCTGAAAATAGAACCAGGAAGTAGTTATTTCGGGACCTCATTTCCACCCGCACCGGGGGTAGACCACAATTAGCACGAAGTCTCTGTCTCTCTGACTGCCTCCTACTGGCGCTCCACCGCCTGCCTCGCTGTAATTATGAGCAATGTGGTGAAGAAATGAAATGATTTCTCTCGGTTGTATTTAAGCAGTGAAACAAGCTGCATTTTGAAATTAATGTGGGATCATTGAAACTGCTAATGAATACCAACTATCTGAAGTTCATACTAACTGAATCATGATGTACTTACATTAAGTGTCATTATCATCAACTAATTCCGAAACTTAACACATTTCTATAGTGCCTCTTTGCTGTGTTGAACACCTTTAGGAGGAAACGTCATTATGTTACAGTAACAATTTTTTTTTTCCAATCCAGGAAAAGAATTACATTATTTTACAGTGAAGGAGACACATGGAGGACGACTTAGATTTAGCAAGTCTAAAGGATTATTACCTTTCAAGCAGAACATGCGCGCTAGTTAGCCATTAGCTGTAGTCTTTGCAGTGTGTTCAAGTACAACTTTTTGGATGAGACACAGGTGACATGAGGCATCGCAACTGTCGGCCTTCGTCGCCAGTAGCACTTTGATGCCAGTTTGTCTGGGTCATAAGTCAGTGGACACTCAAAAGGGAGGCAGCTCTTAGTTGTTCCTGAACAGCACAACGTTGTTAAATTAGAAATTGCTGTGAGAACCTAATAGTGCTGTATGTAGGCACCAATATCACTCTGTAATCTTAACTGTATCATTTCATCGTTCTTTGATTTGCTCCAGGTTTTAGTTTCTAATTCTTCTCTATTGTGTTGTCCCTGTCTAACTCCTCCTTTCTCTGTATTCTCCGCACCATCTCTGTCTCTTTATGCTGTTTTCCTGGATTTACCTCTCTGTCTTTGTCTCCGTTTCCTGCCTCTGGTTCCCTCTTCTTGTGTTTTATCCAGCATTTTTGTCTTGTTTCTCATCCATTCTTTACCTTTCTCCCCCCCTGTCTGTTTTCTCAAAGCTTGGCAGGGGTTCTGACTTTCTGCAGTCTATGTTTGTGAGTGTGTGTGAGTTTATAGTCTCTGTGTATACACTCATCCGTGTGCTTATGCTTGTGTGCATTCATGCATATGTGAATGTGTGATAGCTGTGGTTACACAAGCAGTAACCCCCACCATGCATTTTGCAGACACTCCTGAAAAAGGGGGATGTTTGTCCCAAATTTAATAATCACTGGGAAATTATTCTTTCAAGATATTAACCATTTATTAAAGCACATGCTCTGGATTTTACTGTTCATGGTCTGAGGGGAAATAAAAGTAGACACATGTAAGTGTGCAAATAAAATATAGGGTGTGAAACTATTTGTTGTTATAGATGTTTATATTCAGTAGTGATCACATCAGTTGATATTCAAAAAAAAAAACAAGAGCAAGAATAAAACTCTATAACTCACTAATGACCCAGTAAGAGATCTGCTTCACATCTTCTGCTTCATCTCAGCTGCAATGGACTAAGACTATTAAAATCTATTAAACATTTGTTTTTTTCTTCAAACCAGAAACAACCTCCATGAAGAAGTGTGGTGTTCAAATTCTCAAATACCCAAACTTCTTATCCCAACTCAAACATTACTACCAATAAATTCTCAGCAGCAATTTACAATCTCAAACAAATTTGGGGATTTTTACGACAGCCCAATCAACAGAAATACATGTTGACATTTATGTTTCTGCAAACCACGAATGCATTTCATTTGTACATTATTATGCAGTGGCAACATTGAAACTCTACATTTCCTGACATTAATAACGCTGTGGTTAGCGTGGTTAGGTTTAAGCTCAAAAGCACTTGGTTATGGTTAGAAAAAGATCAGGTTTTGACTCAAAATACCTAGTTTTAGTCTCACAACAACAGCACAAAGCACAGTATTTCGTTGCTCCCAAACTGTAGTCTGCAGCGGTCTGCAAATAAGGTGTCTCAATTAAGTGTCAGGCCATCCACCATCCCCTCTTCCTCCCATTAACAAGGTCAGCTCATATACTGCATCACTTTAGAAACGCTGACCAATCATTAACTTTATCTGTCCCCCAGGGGGACAATCGATTGCCTATGGCAACTATAGACAATGGCAAACATTAACAAAAAGTAAAAAAACAGTCCAAACATCCAACGTATCCTCAACAAACGATTCGTATGAAATCCTACAAACTAGTGCCCCAAGAATCACATAATTGATGTTAATGAAAGTTAAGGTTTAGGCATGTAAAGTCACTGTGGCTATATTTAGGAAAAGAAACATGGTGAGGACATATCTGAAAATGATTTAAAGTTCACACAGTTTCAAACACGTCTCCTGAGGAAAGTCTGCGTTTTAATTGTCAATCCACAATCGCAACCTGCCTCCTCACGAGATTGCTCATGACTGCATCCTTGCTTACTCGCGTGAGAAAATTAGTCACATGATCATTGCCTTTCAAAATGTGCGGGACAGTTTGTGGGAACAGCCTAAACTAACTTATCAATACAAAAGTAAAACTTGGTTGCAGACTAACAGTCCCTGGGCCCAGAGCCATTTAGCTCTTTAGCAGAAACGGTTTATAATTATTTGTGCTATTGTTTGCTCGCAAACGGTAAACATCCTTTGTGACCAATGTGCAGACTACAGTCGCCTCCTAGTTAAGAGCCTTGTTTCCTCTCATGCAGGTGTAGAAGGTATGTGCTACTTGGCCGTTTGCTCTTTGTGGTGAACAAGAGCACTTTTTGGCGACACATGCGATGTCCGGTGACAAAAGACAGCCTTTGTCGCTGCAAGTCCTTTGATAACGGTTTGGTGTTTCGGTGTATTTTCAAAAAATTTCAATGACTGATACAGCTACAGACACTTTAAAAGTCCAACCACTTATTGGTCCTAGTTTGAGCTCTTAAATTAACAGCAAGTACTTAGACATTTTTTTTTTTACTTACTTTGTATCCATTAAACCTTTGAAGTGATCTCCAAAAGTGCACCATTGTGCATGTACAAGGAATACAGATAAATAGTGAAGTTAAACTTCATTTTAAACATCAAATCAGGGAGTTTTCAAAGTTGCAGACATCAAGTTTAGAATTACTCATATATTTCCCTTTATACTTCAGGAGGCAGGTTAGTCATTTGCCTGTTCATGAACACTTGTCGTATAATCTGTGCACACAATGGATTACTGAAATCAATTTAGCCGTCAGTGTGGCAACCTCACTAAAAGTCACTGCAGGAAATCGTGGATTGAGAGATTGGATCAGAAATGAATGGCTGCCTGCTAATCTGTCTCTGAGTGTGTGTGTGTCTAAACAGTCAAGTGTGTATTCATAATGTATAGCCATGATAAAGCCGGTGTAGGGCTGTTGTAAAATGGGATCACAGAGTAGATGGCTGCGTGCTAATCTCGCAGCTTTAGTTAGTCTCATCCTCTCAGTGTCTCGTTATAAGGAAACCACATACAGGGTAAATCACACGCACAAAGATGCAAACACACTTGCATTGCACAGCATGAATGCACAGCCCACCCACACACACACACACACACACACACACACACACACACACACACACACAGAGTCTCCCATTCTCCATTAATCTTACGGACAAATTTCAGTATAGAGTGGGAAACAGTGTAACAGTCAGCCAGAGTTTTCTCTTTTGAAAAACTTCCAATATGCAAACTGATGCATCACCATCTTGGAGACGGTGACATCACTGGAGATGTGCCTAATTGTTTCCTCTTATTCTCTTCCTTTTTTTTGCTAATCGTGAAACAATTAAAACCCATTTCTCATTTCCTTGCTTTTGGAAAGCTGAAGAAAAAATAGAAAGCCTAAATTCTGTTTTTGTTATTGGATTGAGTTACTTGCCAAACTGATTATTTCTCTGCGAGTGCGTGGTACAAAGCTCCTGATAAAACGCTGACGAGCTGTGACGAATGTTCTCATTTTTCTTCACATTATGCTGACGCACAGGTTTTTTTTTTGTAATGTATTATGCATCTATTGGTTATCGCAGACTATAGTGATGCACAGGTGTACAGTAATAAAAATACAATTGCATTCAAACTGTCAGTGTGTGTGTATCTCCTTTTTTCTTTCTCTGCATCTTTCACTGCGGGACAACTCTGTGCTCTGCCAGAGATTAGCTTGCTTTGGTTTTAGCCTCGTTGGGAGTTGTTCTTTTTAAACCCATCAGGCCTGTTTCTCTTACCGAGCTGTAACTCCTGAATCCACTATCCCGAAGACGACCTACAGGCCCTGATACACCAAGACGATGGTTAGCCACTGATCAATTCTGGGTCATCAGTGAACGTCTGTCCCCCTAGTTTTTATGCTGTGTCCTGAAGCAGTGGCCCTTGTCAGCTATTTTTCAACCGATTTAGCATGTTGAATCTGAGTCGGCGGAGGCCATCAGTGAATTAAATCACTCTGATCTGTAGTTCAGCTCAGCACACAAAAAGAGAAACAGGAGTGAGGGAGCCTGGTGGTTAGGTTCCAACACGTTCACATCCCAAGTCGTCACATATCCCCACTTTGTCAGTGGACTTCTACCTCGACCAACCCCAGAACGCCGACAAAAGCACATGCTTAGATGATCAGGTGCAGGCAAAAAGGGTACATTGGTAAGGTATAGAGAAAAAGAACACATTGAAATGGGAAGAGAACATTGGATTCACGCGTAAAAAGCACAGGATTTTTCGATCCATCCACCTCACCTCCTGCCAACCCATTAAGGACCTTTGTGTAACTTATATTACGTCGTTACCTGCAACGTTTTAACCCGACTCTGTCCAGTGGCATATCATGTGGACAGGACAGGTTTCATTTGGCCGCACTCTCAACTGTTGTCGCCTGTCCATGTATCATGCTGCTGAGGTAGATTACAATCTTACTCCAAAATCTCGGCGATATTTGACAACTTCTGAATGAGGATGGGCTGATGTGACACACTTCACAGCCCCACAGACATGTGATGCCACCATGACAATTAACAATGGTTGCCATTTTTTTTCGTACTACTCAAATAACCATGGCAAACAGTTTCATATCTGTTCTACTGTTATTCTGTTCTTATGGTTTAAGTTACTTTCGAGAAGTCAGTCCAACATAATTGAATCCTGGTCACTCTGCGACTCCCTAAAAGCTAAAATATCCAACTTTCAGCCTCTAGGCAGGAGGTACACTGTTAAGTTCATGCCACAGCACCTGCCAGTCATCTTGAGTGTTTGGCTCCGACACAGTGAAAAATCTGAAATCTAGTGTCTGCCTTAAAAAACTCAAAACGTCTTTGAGCTTCAGTTGTTGCTGCCTTTGGAAGAGACACAACTCAGCTGCTTTAACTGCTTTAACTTACTGTAATGGCTGATGAATGATGGCTGCTGCTACATGGTCAGTTTTTGATGTAATGTATGTGGGCTACTCCAACCAACTATTATCCCTATTTTTATTATATATTGATACCCAGAGCCCACTGTATCATACCTATTGATCTATTGCCACTCTATTCTTACTGGAAACACAACTTCCCATCATCATTGCCTGAAAACATTGGCCTGAAGACAACACATGCAGACGCAAGTAGATATTAAAAGCTCTCTTATAGCCTCCAGGCTCCCTGCTCTGGTTGTCACTGTGTGTTTGTTATGTGTTTGGATACTTAAGAGTACTCTGAGATTTCACTTTTAAGATAAGAGGTAGAAGTTCAACTCCTGCATACGTCTTCGTTCCTCTCTCTCTGTCTGCCACCCACCGGCTCCCCACGTCTCTTCTTCTTCCTCCTCTCTGTATTCATCTCATTTATATCTCTCTACCTACACAAGAGTGGAGATCTCTCTTCCTCTCTCCCTCCACCTCTCTGTCTCTGCCTGTGTCTCTGCTGTAGGACAGATAATTAATCTCAGATGGAACTCTGAGCCCTTCTCCATGTTTACATCCCCTGTGTGTGTGTGTGTGTGTGTGTGTGTGTGTGTGTGTGTGTGTGTGTGTGTGTACACGAGTGTGTTTCAACTGAGTGCATCTCTTTATATTCGTATGCATGTTTGTGCATGTGCAATTCTGTGTGTGTGCATGCGTGTGTGTGTGAGACTTGCTAATTTGATTAACGGGTGTAAACAGTTAAGCTAACAGTAATGACTACCAAGCAGTCTGCTGCTGTAGCCAGTGGGCTTCACACTGATTACTATCATCATGAAGATAAACCCATGCAGCAGGATGTGTGTTTGTGTGTGTTTGTGTGTGTGTGTGTGTGCAGTAAGCAGAGTATGTTTATGGTCTCTTTGAATATGTGTATGTGAGCACATGTTGTGTGTTTTATTATTTGTTTGTGTAGGAGCAGTGCTAAAGGCTTTATGCCAGTTTTTCAGTGTGTGTGTTTGTGCTAAAACCAGTTTCTAATCTATTGTAGCTTAACGAATATTACAGTATGGGAAATTAACCTGCTAAATTCCTAACCAGTGACACCATATATGGCACAGACGTTTCCAATCGCCTCTCTGTCAGCTCAGCTAAATTTGAGAAAAAACTGCTAAATGCAGGCTTAATTTTGATACTAAATTGCAAAATGTAGGCTCTTGTGTGCAGTTTGCAAGTCTTTGTGGTGCTTTTTGTGGTTGGCTTTGGATGGTGATGGCATGTGGCTCTAAGTCACTCATCAGGATTTGGAAATCAACTCACTGGTTTGTAAGCTTCCCTTCTGCTGACTTTTAGCTAGTTTAGGTTTTCAAATGTTACCTTACAATCCACCTTACAATATGCGTCTTTTGCCTAATCCTAACAATCCGTGCTAGCGTGTGCATTTGTTTACATCCCGTAACACAAATATCAGACGCAGAAACATAACCAGAGCATTACATAAAGACATGCAAGTCGCCTGACAAAATGGCAATATGCGATTTAGGATGACAACATGTTGGTTTTTCTGATGGAAGCTAGCAGACAAACCTGTGGAGATCCAGTACGAGGAAAAGGACTCAGAGGTTTGCTTTTTCCAGAAGTGCAATCATTTAAAGTGGACCAATCTGGGGCATCCTCTGTATATCTTGATTTCATGTTGGAGAATTGGTCAAAGCATTCATTTAGGCTTCGACGCCGTCCCTAATGAGGAACTCAAATTCAATTCGATTCAATTCAAAAACATGTAACTGAATTCTAACTGTTGCGGAACGGTTTGCATCAATAACCTACTTATACAGTCTAATCTGCAGTGGAGTCGTATTCTGATATGTTCCACAATATGCTCCTCTGTTCCCCTCACGGCTCTCTGCTCAGCGTTTAGGTTCACACTACTCACACACTCACACACACACACACGTTACATGCACAAACACAGGCATGAAAGCTCACAAGCAGAGACGCTAATAAACAGAGAACACACACACAAACACGCCAGCACTCACACAGCGGCAGAATGCAACTGGGAGGCTGCTCCCTTGCCTTGCCTGAAGAGGGAGAAGCTTATTATGGAGCCTTATTGAAGGCTTCAAAGAGTTTAAATTAGGGTGGAGAGGAGGGATTAGGAGACGGGCGAGAGAAAGAGGAGGGGAGAGGCAGAGGAAGAGCGGGTAAGTGAGAAGAAAGGAGGTAGATAGAGAGAGGGAGGAAGTGGGAGAAGAAAAGAGGTACAAATAGAAAGAGAGGATAAGATGTGAGAAAGGGGATGTGGGGAAGCTGGAGAGGGGAGAGGGGGAGGGATGGAGAGGGCATGGGGGAGGAGAGAGACAAATGGGAGGAGGTGAGTCAAAGAGTTTGCTGGCTCATGCTGATCTTACACTAGACGATGTTGGAAGTGATTTCAGAGTTTATTTCCAAGTAGGAGTCATAACACTCGCTAGAAGTGAAGCTCAGTCACGGCAGTCTTAACAAAGTCGTGTCTCATAACGATTGTTCTCAAATAATCAAACGCATGACACTGTAGGAAACAAGTGGCTGCAGGTGCAATGGATGAAACAGGCTGTGTTCATGTCGTGTAGGACAACACATGTAACCTTGACAGAGCAAACAAAGGATGAACGCTGCAGTAGCTGGAGACAATAAAACAGTTAAAAGTTCCATCACAATGCGATACGGTAATCAAACAGCGTTGTGTCACTTCAGGATGTTTTTCAGTAGGTTTGATTATTTTTTTCCTCAGAGAAATGATCCAACCTGTACATTACTGGCATTAGTCAATGGACTGTCACATTAATATTGTTGAAATTCTTTAGGGATGCACCGATTTATCTGCTGAACATCACTATCGGCTGATATTCACCTTGTTGACTGCCATCTGCAATAAGATGACATTAACGGATGGCAGTGGCAGATGCTTTTTGTTGTGTCACAAAAGTTTTGCACAGGCTAAAAACCAGTGCTCTAGACAAACATCTTTCAGGTGACAATAAAAAAACATGTTTGGGGAGAACAACAATGTCCCCTGAGACACCTTTGGGACAAAAGCACGCAGTAAACTCACTCAAATGCAGAGTTTCTCACACATTTGTGTATTTGTGGCAGCTCGGTATGATTAAAACATCTACCACAACATAATGATTTCATATTTTTGGAGCAAGACTGTTAATTAGGAGTACTATTGGAGTACATACATTGTTCAGTTAATGACTGCACAACACTCGGAGTGCAGAGCGTAATCTGGGCACAGATGGAGCAGCAGAATGTCAGGCCCATTACACTTAACCAATTATTTTGCTGGGTCTAAAAGTCTGCAGCAACTGTTCGTCTCATCCATCAGCCTGATCAGCTCTGACCAGATTGTCTGATAAGTTATCCAACCAGCAACGCAAACTCCTCTAACTGCTGCAGAGGGAAAAAAAGAAGTCACAACGATTTCCACCTGCACTGCTATCACTGACCTCTAAAAGCATCCGAATGTCCGTTAAAGTATTAATCTGCAGCATCAACTTGAAGGCTAAAGAAATACAGGTAACATCTGCTGACTCCTGACACATTTTAGTGGAAACTGCGCTGAATTTTTATCCGCCTTTGTTACACCCTAACACACTGACATAGATCACAGGTTGTGAATGGGAAGCAATGGAGGAGGGCAGTAGAAGGGAGAGAAAAGAAAAATTGTGAAGCGATGCCATGAAAGAGAGGAACGAGAAGGGACAGAGCGAGGAGGGATGATTTGACCTAGAGGGATGGAAAAAGGCTGTCAAGGTTGCTAAACACGGAGCAAAGAGGAAAGACCAGGACAAGAGCAAGAACAGAGAGCAGAGGAGATCAGAGGGAAAGAAAAAGGGGAAAAGAACAAAAAAAGGCATTAAAGAGGCGGGTGAGAAAGATGGAGGGGAGGGGAGGAGTGGAGAGGGGGAATAGTGCGACTCAGAGGGACAGAGAAAGGCTGTCAAGGTCGCTAAACAAGCAGCAGCGACGAGGACCTAAAGGGATTGGCTGCAGTGCTGAACAGCAGTGACCTGTTAGTCATGGTCACACACACAAACAAGGAGGGGAAGATCAAATGAAATTGAATTTACTGGCAAAAAACAGAGATGCCAAAGATATAAAGAATGACCGAACAGATGGAAAGGAAGAGGAGCAAATAAAAAAAGAAGATTTTAATGTTTTTGGCTGAATTATGAGTCTATATTTCAAACAGTAGCACCCTAACCTCTTTAAGTGTCCTTAACAATTGTCTGAAACGGTAAAAGACACCACAAAAATGCAGGAGGTAGTTTAAGTCTTTCCTTGAAATCTAGTCCACATCAACAGCAAATGACTAAAATTAAATTTAATGAGCTTATGTTTTTTTCCCCCTCTAAGCTAAACCAATTTGGGTCAATTCAGTTTTGCCTGCAAATCTTGTTGTTTTTCTTAAATGTGCCACCAAAATAGTGAACACCACTGGGATGCAGCAATGATACATGGACAGGCAGATAATAGACTGTCAGCATGATCGCCTGTCAGTGTGGAAAGAGTTAAAAGCAGAAGTGTGTGTGTGTGTGTGTGTGTGTGTGTGTGTGTGTGTGTCACGGCTCTGTGATTGCCTTGGGGAGAACAACATGGCATAAAGCAACAGTCACCTGTGTGTCTGTGTGTGTGCCTTAGGGCATACAAAGGTAACAGCACGGCAACAGAATCAGCCACAGAGTTTGGAATAATTTCACAAACACGACTCAGATCTAAAAGTAGCGTGCCTGAATCTGACATTTACACACACACACACACACACACACTCACACACACACACACACACACACACACACACACACACACACAACAGCAAGCATACATGGATAATGTAAGGTATTCCTACAGGTAGGGATGCATGATTGTGACATTCTGGACTAATACCCAAACCGACAGCCAATAGCTAATAACCAGTGCCAATGTTTTGTTGTTTCATTTGTTTTTGTTGTTAATTATTTCTCCTTTTGTGCCAGGAAAACAGGGAAATCTTCACAATAACACAAAAAACCTGAACATTTTAAAAGTCATTCAGCCCTTCCTTACACAACATTTGAATGAGCACAAATTCGATCATACAACCTTATGAAACAACCTTTGATAAAACCTTCCACATGGAAAACAAAAAAGGATAACTGCCAATGAAAGTCTTTTTGCTTTATATGATATATAATTCCCTGTCTAATATCTATTTTATATTGCTGTGAAAACATCAACAAATTTCTCCTTCAAACAGCTGAATTTATTCAAGTCTCTAGTCAAAAACTAAATTTTACATTTCAACACATTATCATATAATTATAATTTACCTTTACCCAATGCTAATTTTTGCTGAAGAGAGCTTGAACGCATCACAACGTAACTCAGTGCAACCTCCGTTGGTTGTAAGTTTTAGCCACCAGTTGCTAACAGCTAACGCTAACTCGCTCTCCTGCAGATGTCAACACAGATCTGTTGTTCACAATGTGGCATTACTGGAGTAAAAGTGTAACCTCAGGCCACCTTTAGATGAGAGTGGCCCTGCTAAAAATGGAAAAGCCTTTCCTTTGCATTTAAAAAAAAAAAACACATTCATATGAGAACATTGTGAAAACGATCCTCGTGTACATAGATCCACAAAAACAACTGAAAACGCTGTAGTGTGAATGCCAGGCCGGTGGTTCGTGGTGTAACTTCGTAATGACTGACCACAGAAGAGCACCACGTGCATGTGTGAAGTGCAGCCTTGAAGTCACTGTTCTCACAGGAACTGCGCATTGCCAGTTTACACGGCCACAAGAAGGGGTTGCATTTAAAAGTTTTACATTTTATGCAAGGCCGGTTGCTGTGTAAACAGCCCCTCAGTCACTCCAAAAGTGACCGAAGGTGTCCCAGGGAAGATCTCTGTTCGTCCCAAACACGCTTTCTATAGTCTCTAACATGCCATTAGTATCGAGCCCTTCTCTGTAGCTTCCACAGAAATGATGTGACACCACAGAAAAGCATCGGCCACTGCTATCAGTGAATGTCATCTTATTTGCTGACAGGAAGATGGCAGCCCTAGAAATGATGTGATAGTGTTTTCTTTGGGCAACGTATCCTCACACAAAGGCTTGTATATGCTACTAATTAGCGCCCCATGAATGACGTTATGTTCTTAACATAAAGTTATTTAATTGACATAAAGTTAAAGACGTTTAAGAGAAGAAACATGGTTGGATGTCTTCAGGCAAGTACAGTGACTATGGTTAGGTTTAGAAAAAAAACATAGTATCAATGTATCATAAAATGACTTAAAGTTCACATGGTGTCGAACACCAGACTCCTGGGAAAAGTCCTGTGTTTTGAGACACATCCACCACCCCAACCTGTCTCCTCACTGGACAGCTAAAGACCACTTTACTCTGCCAGTGCTTTAACAACATGATCACAGCCTTCTGAAATATGTGGGTTATGCACCAATTACTGCCTCACCACTATATGGGATATGTAGAAATTTCGGTGCGTGACTGTTTGTGGAAAACATACACACAGTGCGTGAGAACAGTCTGTTTTATGTCTTGTTCAAATTCCCCCAATTGACCTAAAATAACAGTGAGAAAACTGTTAGGTGACATTGTAGACCATCCATAGTCTATGATCCCAGTATGCTAAACATTAGATAAAGTATCTTGTAAATACTGACGTGTTGACAGACTCATTTATTGTTTGTCCCGACTAAGCGCCATGCATTGCTGTATATTTACTGTTGGTGCATCTATTGTTAAACACTGGATATTTAGATTTGCAATCCACTGCAGTATTCACAGTGACGGTATTCAATTTGACCCATACTTCCTGAAACATGGTGATAATCACTAGTTCCAGTCCCAGTTTATGGAAATAAAATGTCCTTGTTTGGTTTTTACACCCAAATGAGCTCCATTTCGTAGCAGCACCAGCAGCTCTGAACCAGAAAATGGGCCCATAGCCTTGGAAAATGTGTTTTATTCCAGGCACTGTACATCTAATTGATTTATTTACACTAAAAAAACAGTTGCCAATTTCAGCTGAATGTTTCATGTTGTGTCTTCTGTAGTCCGCTCTTTGAGGATTTGGCAGCACTATCAGCTTTCTTATCATTGTCCCAGTTGGAAGAATAAATCAAATTGTTATGAAACAGGATTGGCGTGCAGCTCAGGGATGACCAGAAATAACAGTCTGAGTCTGAGGATGTTTGTAGAAGTAAAACATTATTAATGGAAACGAGGTTATATGGATATATTTTAACGTATATATTCCCAATACCCCCATGGTTTCCCTCTTACTCCCCATCTTTCTTTCTCTGTCTCTATTTGTCATTGACATGCACAAATGAAAAAAAAAACACACACACACACACTCACACACACAGATTTTAGTGTGACTATCGGAAGCGTTATCTCTGCATTGCAGACTATTAAACATTGATGTGTTGTTATTGTAACAGCAGCAATCTGGATCATCCAGGCTGAATGACCCAAAATAAAAACACTTTGGCTTGCGACAACACGGATTCTCTGATAAACAACTGTTTTGTCTGCAGTGAACAATTAGAGCAAGCTTTGCTGGGACCCATTTTGGTGCAAGATAATCTTTTTTGGGGAAGTTATTGTTGTTTTTTAGAACCTCTTTTGGAAACTGGTTTCTATTAGCAAGAGTAAACACTATGGAATGCTCCCAAAAAGCACCATCCCTCTGCTGTATTTGACTCCACTGGTTGGCAGGACAATGTGAAAATCGGAAAACATGCTTAACTATTTCCCTGTATCAATGTTTGATGTTACGTTACATATATGTCTTTCGTAATATATACAAGTCCATATGTGATAGGACATGTGTCATGATGCCAGCCCTGTCTTGTCTTGCTCCTCAGTTTGTGAACAGTTCCTAATCGACAAAGGTGGCACTCTCAAGAGAACTTTATTTTATGATCTGAAAAGCTAGGAGGAAAGTAAAAATTCTTCTTTAAATGTTTTGTACGCAACCCTTGACTGTGAAAAAAGTCTCAAAAATGGGCAGGACTGGGATGGGGGGCTAAGACACGCCCAGTCACCAAATAGTGCCGCCTCTTGATCCACAGCACCTCTCTGCCCCCTGCACACACACAAAGTCGGTTGGTGAGAGGGCAGTGACGGGGCAGCGACAGGGGGCGTGCTTGGTTATGACAGCAGGCTCCTGCTACCAGGATCAGCCAATAGCAAAATGCAATAGCCAAGTTTGAACCCTTACAGGGCAGTCAGAATGCATATTTATAACACAATATGTAGAATTTTAATACAAGAGTTGGACCTGAATCAAACAACAACACTACTAAACACCAATATATATTGCTTTTTGACTGAATAAAGTGGTTTGGGGGTTTAGTTACTCTTTACTATAGTAGCAAACCACTATTTTCTGTGTAAAGATATTGCTGAGTAATGGTGTACTGAGCCGAGAATGAAGTCGAGCAACCTCTGTGTGTGTTGTGATCTGAGCTTCTCCGTGATTTGTCACTGTAAGCCGCAGCCGCTTATGCATTTTAGTGCATGTGTGTGTTCAGCTTGCTCTTTACCACCACTTTGCACTATGCAGTCACAAAACAACAGGTCATGCCTGTTTTTTCCTCACATACAGTGTGTCATGTGTCTTACTACCCAGACACGTACAAAATAGTAATATTTCTAAGTCACACAAAAATTACAAAATACTGAGCACTATCAGTTGGGTGTTTGTTTTTTTTCCCTTTTTTTCAGAGTGCAGAGAGTTGAACATTTTTCAACTTTGGGTAAAAACAGCACACTCATCACTGTCACTTTAGCCATCTCGTCACAGTGGTAGGAGGACAGAAATCATGAAGACAAACCAGCACATCTGACATGTACAAGCGCTGAACAACAACAACAGAGGAGAAATCTGTTGATATAAAACGTATAGTCTAAACAATGTTTTCCCCTATGAACCCACACAGACTGGTGGGTCGGTCCTCTCTTCCTGAATGTTTTAGCCTTCTCCTCATCCAAAGCAGTTACTCTCGCTTGTGCAAACATGTTTACTTTGACAGATATTCCATATTATGGTGACCGACACAACCAAAGCTTGCTGCTGAAAAAAACACTGTGTCTCCAAAATGATTTCAAACGCTCCCAGCTGATGATTGCCTGGCGTTTTCAGCTGGACAAAAAAAACGCTTTGGTGGAAACGAGTCCTTGCGCTCTTCAGCCTCACTGTCCAATAAATAATTCAGTCATTTCAGACACTGTTCAAACATCTGATATAAATTTTGTTTAAAGCTTACTATAAAGTAATGATACTATTTAATGGGACATTTATCTGTCTCTTGCAAGTCATCTAACTTTACAAAAGTAACTAAATCGCTTTAGTATGCTTCTCAGTTTTCTTCAACAGGTGTCCTGGTGGCTCAGGGGGACCACGGAGGGGAGAAGAATCTCAACAGACAAACTCAAAGAATATGTGTGAATGTCTCTCCATAGTAGAATTAAGGAATTACTGGCTTCCAGGGTGACTAATAGACAGACAGAAAGGTTGGTTTAATTCAGATGAGACTTGTGCCCTCTCTCTCTGTCTCTCAGTCTCTCTCCCTCTTTGCCTCTCAATGTGTGTGTGTCAGCAGCTCAGTCAAGCAGGATAATTCAGTTCTCACTCTGCGGATAAGGACTTCTATCCAGCTTTAGTCTGTCACAACATTTGTTCCACATTTAAATTAGACTGCTGCAGTGGGATGATTGCATATAGATTTGCAAAGGAGGGGGGAGAAGGAAAGGGAAGAGACCAGAGTGAAGGAGGAAGAGATTTGGCAAAAAGAAGGAAGAGAGGAGGGAGAAAACACAATGGGGGAAAGCAGAAGAGAGGAGAAGAGGGGGAGATACAGGAGAGATGGCAGAGAGGAAAGAGGAGGGAAGAGGGAAGACACAAAGGAAGAGTACTACTTTTCTTGCCAGAAACATTCAGTACAATCAACTGTTGTTGTTCCACTATCAGTCTGGTCCCCACGACAACTGTCCTCGATTCTGACGCGTGCATCTCACACAACGACACACATACATTATAAATAGGCTGAAAACCAAACGTAGCATGTGAAACTGTGTTAAAGTATGCAAATAAACTCAGAAGTGCCTCATACAGTGTGTGGGTATGTATATGTATGTATGTATGTATGTGTATATATATATATACCCTAAATAAAACCTGGATCGACATCAGACTGCTCTCAGACACCTTTTTAAAGCTGTGAACCCTGAGCAATCTGTTTGATTTCTTTGAACAACATGGGATAAAAGGGCAAAAGACACGTCCAGCAAATTGTAAGAAATTAGTGTAGCCAAGTGGTTTTTGGTGCCTAAACCTAACCACACATTAGCCATAGCATTGTTGAATTGTAAAGTTTAGAGGACTATATTTTAATTGCAATTATTATATATTTAAATTTACCAGAATTACCATAATTGTAAGTAGTTTTCAGGTCATTTCCTTATCGGTCTGTTGTTTTTTTTTAACTTTCATGCTGTTGTGTTGCTGTTGTTTGTTTGTTTTTTGCCAATTTTTAAGTAGTTTTCTTGTATTTTCATTTAGCATTTTGAGCCAAAACATGATCTTTTCCTAACCGTAGCCAAGTGGTTTTTGGTGCCTAAACCTAACCACACATTAGCCATAGCATTGTTGAATTGTAAAGTTTTAGGGATTACTCGATCGTCACTGCTACATAATAACATACAAATGTAACGTATCCTAGGTTTGCAGAAACGTACAATGCCACCATTTTTTTCTAGTGATCACACAGAATGATTGGAGGATGAACAATCTTATTTATTACTGAATCAAAAGGGATTACTTCTGTGATTTCATGAACATGCAGTCCATAAACCACACTGGCTATTGCACTCCTGCTGGCTTTACCAACAAACAAGATCAGTGTAACACCATTATCAAAACAATGCAAGTTATCCAAATGATGGTTAGCTATCATAGAGCCCACAAACTGACGGACAAACTCACTGT
The DNA here is from genome assembly GCF_008729295.1 of Plectropomus leopardus. Taxonomy (NCBI): domain Eukaryota; kingdom Metazoa; phylum Chordata; class Actinopteri; order Perciformes; family Serranidae; genus Plectropomus; species Plectropomus leopardus. The sequence goes on along the minus strand of NC_056469.1, from coordinate 28,474,018 downwards.
CAGGTGACAGGTGTCTATTTCCAACATGTCTGGCTTCAGATCAAATCATCAGTTTTTGTGAGACAGTAGTTAAAATGCTTCAATAAGCTTAAGAGGATGTGACACAAACTCCACTAAAACTAACAGGCTGCTGTTTAAACTTGGTTTACACTGAGTGGGATGTACAGCAGGGGGATATACTGATATATTGAAGTCTTAAAAACCTCCTGATAAATGTATTCTTGTATCAGGAGCAGCATAAAGTGGAAGCTTCCTGTTTTCACTGTTTAAAGTATTCTCACTAAATACATTATAAAGCCATTCACTGCTCATCCCAGAGCCAGAAGCAAAATGAGTGTGCTGTTCTGGGTGTGAGTAAGAGGCCGCATGAAGATTTATTTTGTGTGTGTGTGTGTGTGTGTGTGTGTGTGTGTGTGTGTGTGTGTGTGTGTGTGTGTGTGCAAGCGATTGCATGGTGTTTGTCTGTTTCTATACCTGATGCCTGCATGTTCTGAACCGTACATGTGTCTATGTGCATGTGTTTTGTACAGTACGTGTAAGTGTGTGTCGGTGTCTGTCAAATCCAGCGAGGGAATCTTCGCCTGAGCGTGATCTCCCCATCTCCGTGTCTGTGTCTCTCCCACACTTCCTCTGTTGCTCCCCCTCTCTCCCTCTCTAACCGATGGTGACAGTTGTTCTTTTTAAAGCAGAGTGGATCAGAATGCAGGCGGAGCGGCTGTTAATTATGGATGGCCTGTTTATCCTCCCAGGAGCACCCAGGGAGGGAAAACATCCATTCTAACTTCGCCAATCGTGCTAATATGACAGGAGTCCACATACTGATTCTGCTTGCTAACACCTCAAAGTAACAGCCCCGCTAACCTCTGCTCAACATTCGCAGACTAAACACAACACTAATTCATCTGGATTCCAAGCACTGAACCTACTCAGTAACTAACATGTAAAATCAAACTACAACAAATACTAAAATTACCTCAGGAACAACACTAATGGTGACACAATGTCAAGCTGATTCTAGTTCAGCATCCCTGCTCTCTGCCTGTTTTAGACCACAAGTGACTGAACCTTTGCTTTACTTGCCTGTTCTCTGAGTCGAGCTGATAGGTCAAAACCTGGTAATACTGAGACGTTTTTCAAATGTGGACTTTTGGACAAATGTGCAATAACTTTGGGACATGTGCAATATTTATTTTGTGCATCTTGCTTGCTTTTTATGCTGAGCTTACTTCCCTCCCACCTGACCTGGGTGGTGCACAGTGCAGAGTGGCCAAAGCAAGCCAGTGACGACTGGAGGGTGACCAGTGGGCACTGTGTTTCTGCATTTAAGCACAACTGGCTGGCTCTGTCAACAAAATTAACATAAAATAAAATAAAATGCATTTACATCGCAAACAATAAAATTTGACCATCTCTGAATAGACAGTGCTATGAAATGAGACGCTAAAGCTCAATGAGTGAAGCTCCACACTAAAAGGAAAGGCTTCTTGTAATTAATGTAATTTCACTTTTTCCTCATAAGAATTTACTGCATAGTTAATGGTTAATGGGTGTCGGGCTATTGATGGCAAATTTAACTGAAACCGACATCCCCAGTCTTACTATCACATTTCATCTACATAGGTACAAAACACCTGAGGCAGCAAAATGTGTCACAGATGTTGCAGCATAAGAACAGTAAATAAGAAGCAATGTGATACTTTATTGATCTCTGTAGGGAGGATCTCTCCTCTCTAGTCGCTGTCTGCAGGCACTCCAGAGTGCAGGTCAGTCGTATAAATGCACCTGCAGATGCAGTATCTTGCTCAGCAGCGTGAATGTTCACTACTTGAACCTGAAGCCATCAGATGGAGGATGGTTCACACACAGACAGGTAAAGAACTAAAGCTACTGTAGTTAAGCACAGGCAGACAACACAGGTCATCTATAATTCACTCAAAGCATGCTCGTGTCTTGTGTGTCTCTGCTTCATTCTCGATGTCCCTCTCTCTAACATGCGTGCAGATGAACGCTCACTGAAAACCTCCCAACAGTGTTGACTTGCTGTTTTCTTTATGTCTAATGTAAAGATTGTGCATGCTCTATAGCAACAAATTTAAAACATTTTGGAAGTAAGAAAAAATCAGTTTTTATAAAGAAATGTGGCAGCAAAAAGATTTTCATTAGTCTTAAACAGCATCACAGGAAGTGTTATAAAGCACTGATGGCTAAAAGAGGTGACTCAAGCCTGACACACACACAGACTCACGCACTCACACACACACACACACACACACACACACACACACACACACACACACACACACACACACACACACACACACACACACACAAATAGAGAGAGAGAGACAGTCAAGGTTGTTTCCCATATTTTGCTTTTGGTCAAGGAGTGTCCGACTGGCTGGTTTCACCATCATCTAGCAACGGTGCTCACACACAAACACTTGTTTTTGAACATGAATCTACAATTGCATAAATAATTGAAAATGACTTGTTTTTGATAAAATTCACTTGTGTCAATATTACATTGAAGAACGTAGATAGAAGAGGAACAGTATGTATTGGTACCCAAAGAGGATGTAGACTTAGGAATGGGGGAAATATTTATAATAATAATAATATAATATAATTAATACACTGTTATTGTCCATACAGTATATATAATGCTATATACTACTTATGTGACCTGATATTCTTTATTTACTGTTGTTTTGCTAAGATTCATCCTCTTTACTGTAACTAATTGATGTTAAAGTCTAGGCTATTATATTAGTCAGGCAGTAAATAAACCTGTACCCTCAGGATGTTGCGATGTTGTGATCGCAATTAACATAAATTCAACCAATGTAACTGTAATCTCTGTGCAACATTGCAATTTTGTCCAATCACTGCACATTTTCTGCAGATTTGATCAATCACTGTAGTTTCTTATGAGTTTCACCAAACATAGCAGTCCTTTGCATAAAGTCACTTTGGTGTTTCTGCTTCTGAGGATGCAGACATGTATACAGTACAGCAGGCAAGAAAAAACACCATTACACGGGTGCATCCAGATCTATTGAGATCTATCCAAGTGCTAAAAAATCCAAGGTGGGTAAGATTAAATATGCATTGTTAGAGGTAACCTTAGTGTAGTATAAATCACAAACTCAGTGCGATTTTATATTTATTGGGAACAAGCTGCCTGATTTTGTTTTAGGATTGACCTCTGCAATTTTCACTTGCTCCCCCAATTTAGTGCAAAAAACACCTAAAACTTTGGTAACATGCATCAAATTCAGACTGTTAAATCAAGCATTTTAGGACTCAACTATCCCCCGAAAAGCCTGTGAAATCCTGGAGGGATGTTGATTTTGAATAAACAAAATTTTGTATTTTACACTTGGACTGTAAAATAACGGACATACTTACTGTGATGTCACCCACTGATTTGTGGATTTTGAAGTTTCAGCTCTGGGATTTTGGCCATTGCCATGTTGGTTTGTTGGAGGCAGAAGTGACCATATTTGGGCGAGAGGGTGGAGCTGTGGAGAAGCAAAGACACTATCAGCAAACAGCCGGTTATTCAAAGCTTTAATTTTGCAAAACATTGAGCCTCAATAAAATGTAAATGGGTGAGTTATATAAAAATGAACCTCTATATAGTTGTCATGAATGTAGAAATTAGCTATAGAAACCAAAACTGTATCCGCCCCAGGGTGTAAACATGTTAACTTCAGCTGTAACTGTAGGCATTTTTACATAGAGGTCTACTGAAATTGAGTTGCCTCTGGTGCCAGCCTCAAGTGGTCATTAGAGGAACTGCAGTTTTTGGCACTTTGATGCTACATTTTCCACCCTGGAGGTTCCTGCTTGATTTTACAGCAAACAAGAATGTAATGGCAAAAAGAAACTCGCCTTTGAGCTGCAAAAACACTGCAGATTATTTTTCAGTGGACATCTTTCTCATTTCATTGGCCTGCATACATTTAAACTGCATACACTGCCTTGCCTTTCTGACTAAGAGTGCTATCAGTAGAATTAGTAGATTCAGAAGTAGTTGTGGGGTTTTACCGGAAATTAATTTTGTTTCATTTCAGTTTCATTTGTTTTTGGTGGCTGCATGTGACACGGTGAAAACATCACACTTTCCTGTGATGAGGATGCGGCAACCTGAAGGGAGGAGACTGCAGAGCTAATGTCAGTGTAGTGAATGCAGACAAATTAGCAGTTACAGTCAGAGACTGCTTGAGTTTATATAGCAGCCTTGCTGTTTCTGTTCAATGCACTCATGTGACTCAGCTCTCTATCAGCCTGCGTAAACAAACTTTTTCAACATGTGGCGTCAAACTGAAAAGTGTTGCTTGAGGTTTTTATCAGAATGTGTTTCTCTGAGGGTGCCTATCTCCTCCTCAAAGCCGCAAACCAATCAGTCAGTCCTCTGATGACTGAGGCTCATTTAGCTCTTTCCTGATTGGTTCTGAAGGCAAGAAAAGTGCTAGGATTGCCCCAGTGGGAGGTTGGGAATTGGAGTTTTGAAGTTCTTTATGGGTTTCTCTTAATTTCCTAAAACTCTTTAATGTTTGTCTATATTTCATGTGTGTGTGTACACGCGCTTGTGCTAATTCCTCCAAGTCGACTGAGCAAGTTTGTGTAATCAAGAGTGTTTGCATGGAAGCTTGTGTGTGTACAGAGAAGATTTTAATTAGCTAATGCTGCAACACATTGTGGCAATATGTGGTAGACAGAAAAGCAGATGTTTATTGTTTTTAATAGTCTAACGACGGTGATCTCTGCCAGTGCTGCATGGTGGAAAGTGTTGCCTACTGTGTCTGCAGTCACAGCCAGAGAACAGAAGTATTTAGAACAAACTTTTGCCCTCCACTGTGGAGACGAAGACACACTGATTGATGTCTTTTCTTCCATCTCAGTGAGAATCACATTAAATGTGAAAATATAAAAACTTTTTTAAAGGGCCCTATCACTCTTTAGTAATGTTTTTTATTAGCTGTGGTGCACTATGATACCAACAGCACACATTTTCCCTCCTCAACCCCAAATATTTTTTTTTTTTTCAAGCAAAAAACTCTAGATCATAGAACTGTTTACATTATTTACCCCAAATTCGTAAATGATTCAGTCCATGTGTACATCAATGCACACTGACTCAGGTGAAGTGAAACTACTGCAACTGGGATAAAATTAAAAGCAAAGCCTCCTCTGTGTGTTTTATGGTTGTATAAACTGGCAGATGTGTAGTACAATGGTTATTTTATTATAAAGAACCGCTTACAAGAGGTCGACAGATGTTTTGGTTTGGCCAATTAATTAATGCCGATAGGACATTTAACAAACTATTGTTACTGGTGAAACTTGGCTTTGATTGTAGCCAACGGCTGCGAAGCCTTCACCAGTGACCAGGTACACAATTCTGCTTCAAATTGTGTCAATGATTTTGTTAACTAAAGTCAACATGACAACATGAAAAGCTTTCCACTGCAGCTGAGTCGCACTCAGTAAAGATTGACAGAAAGTAGGAACAGACATAAGTGGGTCTGCTAGGAGTTGATTCATGGCCGCACTACTGAGATGACTATACTTTAATTTTCAGCACTAAACTTCCATACAGTCTGGGGACGTACGAGAGAAAAAAGCAATATTAAAAATCAATGCAGCTGAGACATCCTGATGGGAATCTCTAATATGGGTCAAGCTCTTAAAACACTGGGTCCTCAAATTCCCTAAGTTGATGAATAAACGAATCATCTCACATTCTTACGTATGCGTTACGTTAGTTTCTAAGCCCTTTTGTTCGTTCTTCATTATGGTCCAACAAAACGATAAAACCCCATCACAACCAACTACACACGTTTAAAAATGTATCAGTCTGTGAAGATATTTACTTATGGAACTAAATGCAATGTATATCATTTCACTTAAACTCGAGCAGCTTGTTACATGTTTTTTATATTATTCTTTGCTAACAAAAAACATGAAGAGAGACAAATGACCCAATTCCATAAAACTTGGGACGCTACTTCAAACATTAATAAAATCAGAATGCCGTACTTTGCCCACACAACTTCTCTGGGCCTCAGCTCTTCAGACATAGTCATAGACTAAGATATGGAAAAGTGAAAAAGTGTGCTGTAGCCTGACAAGTTTTTGTGAGGAAATCATGGATGTTGTGTCACCCATTCTAAAGAGGAAAGAGACCATCTAGATGTTACCAGTGCAAAGATCACATCTGTGAAGGCGCCGTACATGCTGAAAGGTATGTACATACAGGTTTCGTAGCAATAGACGCTGCCATCCAGATGCCATCATTTTCAGGGACATCAATGCTTACTGCAACGAGACGACACCAAACCATATTCTGCATGCATAACAGTAGCGTAGCTTTCTTGTAAAAGAGAACAGGTACTAGATTGCCTAGCCCAACGTCCAATTCTGTCTCCTATTGAAAATGTATGGATCATTATGAAATGCAAAATACAACAATGAAGCCCCCGGACTGCGAAGTACCTTCATCAGTTGTGTTTTAAGCAAGAATGGGAAAAAAATACTTTCAAAACATCAACAATTAGCGTCCTCAGTGTCCCAAAAGCTTACTGAGTGTTGTTACAGGACAAGATGATGTGACACGGTGTCAAAAATGCTCCAACGTTTTTGAAATGTGTGGCATCAGATTTAGAATGAGCGTATATTTATATTAAAAGTGCCCAGTCTTAGCCACCTGTGCTAACACTGTATGAGAGATAGTCACTGGTCTGTGATGTCTTACTATCACATTTCATCTACATCGGTATAAAACATATGAGGCTGCAAAATATGTCAAAGATGTTGCAGCATAAGAACAGTAAATAAGAAGCAATGTGATACTTTATTGATCTCTGTAGGGAGGATCTCTCCTCTCTAGTTGCTGTCTGCAGGTCAGTTGTATAAAAGCACCACTGGAGCTGCTGCAGAGTCTGTGGCGTGTTCAGCAGTGTGAATGTTTACTGCTTGAATCCATAATGATTGACAAAAAGTGAGGAACAGACAGAGGGGAGTCTGCAGGGAGTCACTATCACGACAAGACTGTACTTCAAATAGGCATATTATTATAGCAGAAATTTAGTAGTTATTTCCAATACCAATGAAATACCACCATGCTTAAAAACAAAAACTAAATAATATATCCCATGTACTTTAACATATATATTTTTATTAAAAACATTCCAAATTAAATTGTATTTTATTATTAGATTGTATATTATAATTAATGTGGGTTCATGAGACAACAAAAAATGTGAAACTCAATTTTGAGGCTGTTCTGTAAAAAATTTTCCAATAGATAACAAATACAGCAACTTCTTATCGACCCATATCGATTTCAGGTTTAAAATATTTACTTCTAATTAGTTCCCACTCACCTCCTGTGTAAGGCTCACCTATGTTCGGTTCATTGTTGAGGAGGTTTTTACCATCAGCAGGTGAATAAAACTGGTGGAAACACTAAATAAATTACACCGCAAATCAGAGTTTCTCCAGCTATATTCATTTTATATAATTTTATTTTTATTTGATCTAATTTGTAATTTTGTAATATTTTTATACTTTTTGAGCACTAAAATCACTTTTTTGTATTTTTCTCTTGCTTTTGACTCTTGAGCTGCTGTAACATATGAATTTTTGAAGCGTTATCTTGTCGTATCATATCGTACCGTACCGTACCGTACCGTACCGTATCGTATCGTATCGTATCTTATGAGGACTCCTTCTCTCCAAAACAAACATACCTGGTGATTTAAACCTGTAAATCACAAAATAAAGCAGCTTTACACAACAAATCAGTGTTTTTCTGATGCTGTTGTCGCTGAGCAGCTGCTAATTACAGGGGAATACGTGAAAACAGAAATACGCCTATCTAGAGCCGCTGTTTTGTTGGGCTGTTGTGGGCTGCTGAGGAAAAATGGCGGGGGATTTTGTGGATGAGGACCAGCTCCTGATGTAGATATAAACGTCTCATTCTAAGGTAACATAAACACAACTAGTCTTATTTTCAGGTGATTATTCAGTAAAGAAAATAAACTTATTATATTATAATATAAATTTCTGCAAATATATCCCCCTAATTCAGACACTCTTGACCTTTCGGTGAAACTCCTGACAGGAAATTGATATGTTTAATTGGTCGTGTGACCTTTAAATCTCCAAGAACAAATTGTGAGTACATTCGTGTTTGTCCCAAACATAATGTTCACAGAAGGCTTCAATGTGACTTATAGCTTAGGGTGGATTATGATAACGGCATTTTGTCAAGGTGATGGAGAGTCAATACAGTAAAGGCTTAATTTTTCGCTCTCACTCTCTTTGTCCAGTCTCAGCATCTTTCCCTCTGCTTTCTGTTTCACTCTCCATTTTTGTTCCAAACTGTCTCTCCAAAATCTCCCAGTTAACAAGCTCTCAGCTCTCATTCATGAGGAGGGATTCACTGAATTCACCAGTTAATGACAGTGCTACAAAAATCATATATTGATCATGTTCTTCCTCTTTTTACTAGCCAGCTATCTCTATTACACACACACACACACATGCACGCACACGCTCACACACACCTTAAGGACAGGAAGAGACCAGGAAGTGCCCACAGGCGCCGGCCAATCAGAGTCCAGCACACAGCAGGAAAATCCCCGAAGGAAATGCGCACACAGACTGGCTCATGTGCCTACGAGGACACAAGTACACACAAAACACACACACACACACACACACACACACATTTCTATAGATTGGGTTGCCATAGTGCCTAGGGAGTAACACCAGTACAGAGAGGACACTAGGAAGGACTGCAGACACACATGCAACCACACACATGCACACGCATAAAGACTCTCTTGCACATGGTCACACACACACACACATGCACGCACGCACGCACGCACGCACGCACGCACGCACGCACGCACACACACACACGTACAAAGGGGAGCAGGATAAAAATACTGTGCTGACAAGTCAATTAATCAGATGTGAAGGTGCCGAGCAGAACAATCCTTTACAAGGCTGGAGTTCAAAAACAGTGTGTGTGTGTGTGTGTGTGTGTGTGTGTGTGATAACTTTCTGTGCTTAATAACCTGTGTCATAAGCTGTTGATCAGAACCTTGTAAAAAAATAAGTTTAAACGGCTGCATTCTCATTGGGTGTGAGCTGCACTATTTTTGACTCCTTTTCTTTTTCTCTATTTTAGTCCCAGTTTACATTCTGGCATCAAATAGATTTCTCAATGCAGTACAGTAGATGTGTAATTAAAAAAAATATGGATTTATATGGCCACAACAAAAGGGTGTGTGGGGCCTTTAATGATAAACGCTCATAAGATAAGACGTGAAAACCAGCTGTCTGTCTTTTGAATATTTACAGCTGCTATCCAATTAAGCAGTAAAATCCTAAACTGCACAGGCGAGAACCATCAAAATGACATTTCTATGTTTTGTTCATCAAGAGGAAAATACTTAACAAATGATGCCTGTGATGTCAAGATTTAAGGGAGTTATATTACTGCAGTCAGTCTCATATGTGTTTGATAAAATGAACTAAATAAAACAAAATCTCAGCCTGGAAGCATCTGTAATATGAGCCAGTACTAAGTAATTTGAATAATTTAGTAATTTTATATCTATCACTATTGTTATATGATATGCTATTATTACCATTATTGCTGTGCTTCTCTCCTCCTCTCTCTTTCTCTTTACTCTTTGCCATTACTGTAATTTAATTGTTATTTACAACATCTATTGCATGTCTGTCCGTCCTGTAAGAGGGATCCCTCTTCAGTCGCTCTTCCTGAGGTTTCTACCATTTTTTATCCCCTTTTTTATCCCCTTAGACGATGTGAGGAGAACAGAGGCAAACTGTGTTGTGATAATGGTCTTTATAAATAAAATTGAATTGAATTGAATAATCATCTGTGTCCAAAGCAGGAGACATAATCACTGCAAATGTGTCTAAGAGAAGAGTGAACCATGGTTTGTCACAAACTATTACTGTAACGACGGCTGGGTATTGTTTAAAAAATTTAAGATACCAGTACCCTTAAAGTGATACCAGTATAGAGTATTTCATTGAAACCCTTTTTTCTGTTTTATTCCATACCCAACATGTGAATTGACCTATCGCTAAATCCCGCCCACAGTAGCCTAATTAGCCCACTGCCTAAACTGACAGTGACGGCCGTCAGTGTCAAAGACATTTCCAAAGATGCCATACAAAACTTTTGGGGACAGAAGCTCTTTATTTCAGCCATCAAAAGGGTCTTCACTATGTCCTGGTGTTAGCATTAGCGAGCCTTTGCTTTCTTTGTAACATTGCAGCTAAGTTAATGGTTTTCAGTTGGATGGGCTTTAACTAAAAACCTTTTGCAACAGTTAAAACTGATGTCCAGTCGTGTAAGAACAAAAATACTGAGACTAAGTTGAACATGTGACATGATGAGCTAACGTTATGAAGCTGAAGTTGGCCACAATGTTAGCGGCTACTAGCTAACTTAAGCTAACGTTACTTCACAGAGTTTGCAACAAGGTGACGTAATACACAATGTTGCAACATAATGTACGAGGTTTTATATACTTTACAGCAAAGTTTGCTAACACTATGTTACCTTACCTCATAACAAATGTAGACGTCCTTGTTTGTTTTTCTTCTTTGTGTGCCACACAGCTTAATTGAAACGAGACTCGTATATACCTCCTATCAGTGTTGCATTTACCTCATGCACATCAGCTGCATGTAGCTGCATGAAATGTGATTGGCTCATGGCATTCAAGGGTGGGGCTTAGCAATAGGTAAACTGAAGCATTCAACCTCCTTATATGCCCACTTCTAATAGGCCTAATAGGGCTTTCATGCCCAGGAGCCCACTGTCTCATAATCCACCCATGGCGAAACCAATGTTGTAAGAAATGAAAATCCTACAATAAACAGTTTTTCTACTGTGTATCTCATGATTCGTACTGCTATAGAAACTGATCCTGTGCTTTCAGCTGCTGTGTGAGGAGGTTTCTCAAATGCAATAATTCTTTAGGTGTAGCATCCACAAAAAAATCAAGTGGACTGAAATAAATAATTGACATTTTTATGGTCCCATTTATTTTATGACTGGTTGAGCAGGGAATTCCTGATTAACTCTTGTCATTTTTGGCTTCTATTAAAGTTCAAGATTTATTGACTATTTTTTTTCTGCACCATGATGCCATAGTTAGAAATTCTGATTCTACAGGTAGGAGTAAAACTGCGGTAATAAAACGGACTTCATAAATCATCAATGGCCAGTCGGTGCTGTCAGCACCACTCAAGTGTGTTGACTTTGGCTTGAAATCAACAGTGTGACTGACTGACTGACTGACTGACATCTCCTGAGTGGTGCTGAAAGCAGTCAATCAGCAGTGGGTACTGCAGTAATGACAGGGATGTGTGCACTCCCTCAGGAAGAGCTGTCAGGTCAATGGATCACTGCCACTCTGACACACACACACACACATACACACACACGAAAGCACGCACACACAAAGTGAAACAATACATCCGCTTATAAAATATGCTGCCATTTCGCCTGTGCACACACAGTAAAACTCTCAAACATGCAAACAGTTCAGTGTTGACAGACTCTCGTGCTGCTTCCGTCCCGTTACTCATTATGGAGTCTTCCCAGGGGATTGACATACACGCACAACTACAAATTTAAAATACTTACTGCGCATATACTGAACTGGATTATTACTGACACTGTATATAAATAACAGCAGTTCAAGGTTGAGGATATCTGAGGATACAAAGACTATTGTCTGGACCGCAACTGCAGAGAATGAACTGAATTTCACTGCTTGATGGATGCTTCCTAATCCTGTTTGTTCCAGGATATTTCATCTGGCCTGCATCTCAGGCCGAGCAACCACGTTCTCTCAGTTTGGGTCCCCACACGACAAGAGCACTAATGTGGTTCAAATTGGCCTGAGCCCTGGGGTGAGAAACTACATTCCCTCTGTTCAGGTTTCTGTGTGACGGAAGAACTATTATATTATAACAGACCTGGATAACAGACTTATTTTCTCATCAGAGGTGAGAATTTATCACGGTCTCACTGTTTTGGCTGCATTCCTAATTTGTTGTGGAAATTTGAACAAAGTGAATAAAAATCAAGAAAAGAATCAATCCTGAGAACAGTTTAAAACCTTTCTGAACAATGCACCCAGCCTTTATCTTGGTATTTCTCTTACTGCAAATTACTTCTATGATATATTGTTTTTTAAATATTCCCTGTGTAGCTATGAAATATTCAACAGAAAAAAATATTGTGTGCACATCTACCATCAAGAGTTAAAGGGTAACTTTACATTTTCTGACCTGGACCCTATTTTCCCGTTTTTTTGTGTCTAAGTGACTAATTGGGAGAACCATTTTTGAAATTGGTCCAGTATTGAGCCAAACTGCTGCAGGTGTGAACCGGCTACAATGTAACCACTTTGGGCATTTGAGCTCCGTCAATTTAATTCTGCTAGAAGAGCTTGTTTTTGCTTCTGACAGGATTGTTAATTGTCTGACAATGTTAAGGACCCCTGCAGAGGTGGACCTTTTTTTAATCAGTTTAAAACTGATTTAAGCAACTTTAGAGCCAGCATATTTTTTACCTCTAACTGGGTAAAATTATGACTAATTTCAACCAAACCAGACTTTGTGATTGCTGAAACAGTAAAAAGACGGACCAAGACGGCTTTTGTGAGCATCAATCTGAGTCTGTCGACTGTGACTGAAGCGTGTTGTACGATGATGAAATGACTTTAATTAAAATATAGTCTGGTTTAACAATAATGATTTCAGATATCAGGGCATCACTTTCTAATGGACATAAATTGAAGTGATAACATTGCACTGATTTGCAGTTCCTGGTTACGGTCTTCTGCTCAATGGACTAATTTAAAATTAGGATTAGTCACTTTGACACAAATCAATGGGAAAATGGAGTCCAGGTTTAAAAATTTAGAGTTAACTTTTAATGTCATTCATTTTTTTCTAAACATTTTGCATTTATATATAGCATACAAGGTAGATTTATAAAGGCAAAGACTTTCTGACATGATCACAAATTTGCCCAAAATGTAACTTGGCGATCTTTAGAAGCTTCTGGACATTTATGGTTCAGTTATTAACCTTTGATTGAAAGCAACGTGTGAAAGTTTAGGTCTGGGTTTATTGAAAAGCATTCTAAAACAAAAAAGTGACTTGAGACGTAGCACATTATTTTGGAGGAAAAAGACAACGAAAAAGAAAGAAAACTTCTTTTTGGACCCAATGTTTAAATCTGTGCAACATGTATGAAAGGTCCTAGCTTCATCATGTTTCAGATCTCTCCATCCCACATACCTCCTGCTGTTTTCTGCTCCCACTGGCTGCTGAGCTCCTGCTTCCCTGCCGCAGCATGGTCATCCATCCACCCAGCCTCCACTTGTCTCCCTCTTGACAAAACAATAGCAGAATAACTTTTTGACTTTCTGGTCTAGACACCTGAATTAATTTGTTGCTTGTGTCCCATAAGCTCAAAACCCAACTCCTCACATCCCCATCTTCTTGCTCAATCGCATCAGCCTCTCCCATTTCATCCTCCTCTAAAATAATCTTCCCTCCCTCTGTTTTTTCTCCGAGTACTTGTCTCTAAGGTCAAACGACTGGGCTTTGCACTTGATAAGTTTGTTTCACTGCAAATGCCGGTGGATAAAAGCATCATCTCTGGACCTATAATTTAAATGTAAATGAAACACCACAGAGAGGTGCGGATAGAGTAGACAGAGTAGTAGACAGGTTGTTTTAATGACCTTTCATATCATGCAGGGACATGGTTGTTTACAAACAAACAGAAAGCGGTCAGACTTGTTTACCAATTAAACAGTAGTGACAGATGTGTTTACAATCCACAAACACTGCCAGCCTCTGATGATTTTAATATTCATACCTGGCTTCTCCTGAAAACCTCAGTAATACAGCAGCTGAATGCTTTTTGAATACTTAAAATACACCAAACCTATTTGAACAGAAGGAGGTATTCAGAGCACTTGGAGAAACTGGGATGAGCACTTTTTATGTCATTAAATCCTAAATGCAGGAAATGTAATAATATGTAATAAGGAAAACTAAAGCTAAATTTTGCATTAATTCATGGCCCCTATTTAAACAATCCATAGAGCATGAACTAAAATGCATGACGCAAGTGCATTTCGGGCGTGTCCAACTCCGCTTTGCAACTTAAACAGCGTATTAATCAGTGAGGCTTAAAAGGCTAAGAGGTTGTATATAGGAAATAAACATAAATACTTGGTGTAAGTTTATTCTGAAGAAGTCTGTTTGCATCTAACAAGCAGACACTGTACATTTCCAGTGAAAAAGGAAGTTTATTTTTAAAAGATGCATGCAACAGGTGTACGTCGTCCCCGAACGTCAATAACAGACGCAGCAGGTTAATGTGTCATGTGTACATGACACATTAACGATGAGTTGGGATGACAGTTGTTCTGCGCTGTGCGTTGCTTTGCATCACTTTGTGCCAGGTGTAAGGTAGGACCCTTAATGTATGTATTTAAACCAATAATTGTTATAGACTTGTGGTCATTTCATTCAAAAAGTAGTGGTGAATTTCACAGACAAATAGTTTTGTAGGTAGTATCTTTCTTTTTCAGTGCCTAGCAATATTAGTAAAACCAGCCTGCCTGCCTGTAACATTAGACTGCTGAAGCTATCAGAAAGCATGAGAGGTTGTTTCAGTGGCACAGCGATCTCTAGAGAGATGACTGTGGAACATTTCTACAGGACTATTGCCTCTGACTTGTGGATTTGCCTTGATTTATTGCTTTTGTTTTCATCATTCACTGCAGAGTGGCTCACTACAGGTGTAGCTGCCTATAGAAACAATTCATAATTTAGCTCGTGTTCGCAGCTTTTCCGTGCTGCTGTGGACAGGTGGGGAGCAGGAAGTGGAGAGCGAGAGAAACAGAGAGAGAGAGGTAGAGGAGACACTGAGAGGTAAGCAGAAAATAAAGAGGAACAACGTTAGAGAGCAGAAGCTGTTAGAGAGAGGAAACAGATGAATATTAGAAGAGGAGACCGCAGAGAGATTAATACCTCTTATATTCTTTTAATGCTCTTCCATGATTTGTGTTTCTTAGGAAGTAAATGTTACAAAAGACGCAGGTCAAATAAACAGAGTTTCTACTCTGTATCAGTTTGCACACAATAAAAATTAATTAAAGGCCCCTCAGGGAAAAGTCAAGCAGCAAATAGAGATCAATGCAGCACTGGGAGCAAATATGTCAGTGCTACACCAAACTCTATTTAATATAATGCAATTTATTAGGTTCATTTTCCAGGTGATTTGGAAGCAGACATTATTGACCACAACTTGAGGTTAAGTTTCTTGCTCTTCCTCCTCTGAGAACAATAACACATGCAGCGGGCAACTTCACATGCATAATAAACTCTGTGCATTAGGCCTTTGATATTGCCTTCATGCACTATCTTCTTACTCTTGAAAGTTTCCCACGCTGCTACTGCAGAGTTAACCTCGCCACTGTAGGCTATACGTCTGCTTTGATGTTGTGAAAGAAATACATCGTAGTTTAATGAACTTTGGTCTTCACATCCCACCCGCCGCTTTTGTATGTTTCTCATTTATCTAAAGAAGACGGAGAGAAAGTCAAATCCTTATTACATGTCACAGATGTTAGCAATAAAAAAAAAAAAATATTATAAATGACAGTGTAGCTCTGCACAAAGGTGAGAATAATCACCCTGCAGCTATTTGGCTATTTACACCCAGTCCTTGGACATGATATTAAAGATCTCACCGAGTGCTTCTATTGGCTATTACTGGTCCCACTGATGCATCAAGGTCATAAACAGTTAGGTTTTGGGTAAGGAGGTCATGGTTAGGGCTAGTAGAAGCCAATCTTTGTAGCAAATTTATAATAAAAGAAAAAAAAACATTAGAAATGTACTGTAAGATGATGTATAGAGAGTGACTTAGTTCGTGGATGGAGTTAACAAGCACAGGGGTTTCACGCAGGAGTCTGGTGTTCAAGTGTGAGTCCATGTTGGCTGATTATTCTAAGACTTAGTTGACTTATTTTCCATTTTTAGGATGCAAATTATGTACACGCACTTAAGCAGTATAGTTGAAAAGAACAGTTTGTGTTTTAGAGATTATTTAGATATTTTGAACTGGGGTTGTATGTGGTTCTTATGCATCGTCAGTATATTTTATACAGTAGATGTCACTCTAACACGTTCTCATCCTGATTCGTCACATGGTGCCGCACTGTTTGTGTTTATGGTTCTGCGTCTACTTACGACCTTTTAGGTATCCTTCTGTGTCAGCTGTTTACGCTCTGGGATGTTGTTATCATAATATCGACAAATGCACATGGTGGGATGAAGCAGCATGGCCCTTATGTTTACGCAACGGCGCAGACTGTCACAATGGTTTAGTCGAAAAAGTCATGGATGGTTTGGACAAAAGAGCCACATGGTAAAGTGTAATAAAAAACACACACACGCCAGCGTATAATGACAACGCCACCCAGTGCGTTCTGATGTGACACTGTCCAGCTGCGTACCAGTTGGACACAGAAGGTGGCTTTTGACGTCACGCTCATACGCCAAAAGCACTGACAGAGCGGCACTAATTGACGAGTTTGTATAAACGAGTTGGTCAGTCCGCATGCCCCTAATATGGAGAAGCAGGCTGGAGTCCAACATGGAAACTAAGCAATGCACTGTCGTGTAGGGGTCAAAAACAAAATATATATTTGCAGTCTGGATTGGTGATTTAACTGCTTTAAAGCTGTCTTAATTTTTGCCATTTGATATTATGAAGAGTACAAGATATATATATATATATATTCTTTTACATAATAAAAGAAAGAAAAAAGCACTTGTCAGCTAATAACAGCTGAGACAAAATGACAGAGTAATAAGAACAAGAACAAAAGCTCTTCCTCACTGTCAGACTTTTTCATATCATATCACGAATCAGTGCATGAATAAATTAGCTCCATGTGGAGAAAATAATTTGACTAACCAGTTTTAAACTCTCTAAAAAAATATTTTTTTTAAAAACTGAATGCACTAAGTACTGTATGAAAACAGAAAACTTCTGATGTAAACGTTACGTGTTTTATCCAGCGACGGTTAATGATGGTAATGGTTTATCTCAGATAGACATGAGCAGCTTTGAGGCAAACCCTTCTTAAACTATAGATTTTATTCCACTATTAGGCAACACACACACACACACACACACAAACACACACACACACACATACACACAGAGTCATACTGCAAGGCTTCATATGACCTTAAATGCCCTTCTTGACCCCCTCACAGCAACATGATAAGCAGGTCAGTATTTACGGGTATTAAATGCTGCCCTCTGCAGCTGATTTTGGTCCAGATTCGTTTACGCTGTAGTGCAACTGCAGTCTGCCCCCCTTAAGGGAGAGTGTGTCTCCCATTCAGTGCAGCATTGATCAATACTTTAAATTAACAACTATAAAACAAACTCAAGTGACGATTTCACACAGAAAAAGAACATTAAGCACAAAAACGAAACTATATCTTCGATTTAAATGCGAAACCTCGTCTCCGTCTCAGCGTGTGTGTTTGCCCGCTGACTAAAGTATGTTTGTCAGTTGGAGTTGTTATTTTTCTCTGCAGCATACGCCTCAATGGGCTGTCTGTCTTTTTGGATGGAGCTGGGCAAGACAAATTGACAGCTTCGCGCACACACACACACACACACACACACACGCACACACACATATATAAATATATATACACAAGCCACAACACCTCAATGTGCACATACAACTCCCAAACCACACCCACATTCACACACACACACACACACACACACACACACACACACAGAAACACACAAGGCAGGCACACACGGGCTGATGGACTGAGTGACAGTTTATTTTCAGGACTTAAATGAACAGAGGGGAAGACTTGATGCTCGGAGGCAAAGGAGAGCAGAGTAAGCAGAAGAATATGAGCCGCACTCGCCGCTCGAGGGTGGATAGATTCCACATTAGACGACACACACGGTGACCTTTGTCGCTGGCGTGCAACTGTCTGTCCACGTTGGATTCAATGACCATTACGATAGAGTTGCTGAGAGAGCAGCAGAACAAAGAGCGGATATAGATACCTAGATATAGTGGTCACACCTCACATCTCTTTGACTTAAATCCTGCTGCAGAAGTGCAACAGCTTTTTGTGCAGAGGATTCATCTTGAAAGCCACACTGTATTATGGTGCATAATTGGATCTATTGTTATAGAAAATTCCTTTCTGTCAGACAATTGGATGTCAGGCCCTTCCTGGATCAAAATGTGGGAAAAAAAAAAAAAAAAAGAAGCAAGCGTTTTACAAATTTCCACTCAGCGTGGATCAACAGCGCAGCAAAAAAAAGGAAAAAAAATTGCGACTTTGATCATGGCTCGAGTTTTAAAAAAGGAGATAGTTTGAATAGAATCGGCAACTTACTGAGGCAGAAATGTGTTTAATTAGGAGGAGTGAGGTCTGAAGCGTTTTCCATTTTGTGAGCAGGAATAACATGACATAATGCGAAAAGAGAGAAAAGCTGAGAGAAGAGCTGACTTTGGAGATTTTCCCTCCCAGTAGTCTAACGTTACACGGCGAGAGAGGAGGAGGAGAGAGGAAGGGGAGGTCAGAGGGAGGAGGGATCATCCTCTCCCCTTCACCTCCTTCTCATCTCTTTCTCACCTTGTTTGAAGGTTTCTATAAGCGACACTCTCTCTATTCTGCTTTCTTTCTCCTTTTTGTCTCCACTCCTCTTTATTTCATCCCTTTCTCTCTTGTCCTCAGGCTACAAGTCACATACATTTCCCCTATGTTTCTCTCCTTCCTTCCCTCATGACTTTCTCCCCCTCTTCCACCTCCCTCCTGTGACCACATGTCCTCCACTCGCCTGTCCTCTCTCCTCTGCGCTTTTTGTCTTGTCCTCCTGATTCTCCTTCCTCTGACGGATTTCCATCCCTTTCTCCTCACCCTTTATCTTCCAGCTTCCCCCTCCTCCTCTGCCCACATCTCCCCCGTATCTTTCTCTACCTCAACCCCCCTCCCTCTCTCTCCTATTGTCCCATCCCTCCTCTACCTCCCTCTTTCCCGGTCCCAGGGCTCGTTAAACAATGTCCACATTCACCTGACATCATCTGTAGAGAGCCGCCTATAGGGCTGAAAGTGTGTGTGGAGGAAAAAAGTGTGTACGTAGAGTCTAAATCAGGGATACTAAACTTGCTTTGCTTGGGGGCCACTTTCACAAAATGACAGGAGGCCAGGGGCCAATGCAGCAGCCCCATACGTGGTACTAGGACTTGGGACATTTCTAGGATTTTAGGATATTTCAAGGATTTTAGGACAGATTTTAGGATGTTACTAGGATTTTAGGACATTTCTGGGATTTTTAGGACTTTTTTAGGGTTTCAAGAAATTTCCAGGATTTTAGGTAATATCTAGGATATTTGCATGTTTCTAGGATTTTAGAACATTTGTAGGATTTTAGGACATTTGCAGGCCTACAGGATGTTACTAGTATTTTAAGATTTTTCAAGTATTTTAGGACATTTGTAGGATTTTAGGATGTTTCTAGAATTTTAAGACATTTCTAAGATTTTTGGACATATGTAGGATTTTAGGACATAAGAGCCTCAGCCAGGACAACAGTCGCAGGGTGCGGGGGATCCTCCGCTGGCACTTTTTTTGATAAACAGGCTCTATTTTGAAGCTGTTTTATGCACTCTGGCACCTTATGTATACTAAAGGCACAAACACAAATCTCAGTGTGAATCACTTAATTTTTATTGTGAATTAGAAAATGGTCGGGGGGCCAGATTTGGCCAGCGGGCCACAAGTTGAGTATCTGTGGTTTAATTACAAAACTGCAAGTGTGCATTCATTGCTTTGGAGAGGGACTAAGAGCTCATAAAAGTAAAGTCTGTAAAGAAAAGTACAGTCAAAGTTTGCTTTCACACGCACACACACACACACGCACACACACACACACAAAGAAAGTTTAATGATTTGAAGTGAAACTGTACTGAAAGTGAGAGGGAGACAAAGACAGAGAAAGAGGGAGCGATAAAGAGACACATTTTATTTTGGGAGTTTTGCAGTGGACTTTTATCAGTGCAGAACAATTGGTATTCACCGGAGTTAAGCACACAAGCTGTTGGTCTAGAGACAAGCACCAAACCCTCTGTCACACCCACCAACCCCAACCTCACCGACCACTGCACACACACTCCCGATTTACTCATCTTTCTCTCCTTCAAATTCTTTGTCATTCACACGATAACATATCATCGCTGTCCTCAGTGTTTCTGATTCTTTTCTTTCTCCCAAAAAACATTTTTTTGTCTACAGATCTGTCTTTGCTCCCTTTCTCTCCCTGCGTCTCTTACACTTCCTCTCTCTGGATCCTTTGATGTCAGCTCATACCTGCTGTCACATGCCACCTGTTCAGTTCCCAGCCGGACAGGACCGGATTAAACCAAACTATGCTGCAGAGGATGGGAACTGGGCTGAGCCGAACCGGGCTTAAACCAGACTGGACAGATCGAGACAACTGGGAGGTATCTGTGGGGAGGTTGGTTGAGAAACCACACGGGTAAAAGTTTCTCTCGACTTTGGCAACACGGGTCACTCCATGAGGGGACCAACAATTTTCCAACGGCAGAAAAAAATGTATGTTTCTGCAAATCATTCATATGTTACAACTGCATATTATGATGCAGCCAGTCCGCTGAAACGTAACATTTAAGCTGCGCTTTGTTTGTGTGATTATATTGAAGCACAAAAAAACTTCAGATCACGTTTTGGCTTTAAATAACAAGTTTGGCAAAATCCTGGCAGGTAAAGCAACAGTATCTCCGTAAAACCCAACTGCTTTTCTGGTCACTATCCCAGCAGGAAAAACAGCGATGTCTTGACAGAAAACAACCACTTTCCGTGTCACTATCCCAGCAGGAATAGTAGCAATGCCTCTGTAAAAAAACAACCATGTTCCATACCACTAGTCTGGAAGGAAAAACATCACGTCCCCGTAAAAAAACAACTGCTTTTGTAGCCACTATACCAGCAAGAAAAGCAGCAATATCTTGGTAAAACACATCTGCTTCTGTTTCTACGATCCTGGAAGGAAAAGCAGAAATATCTCAGTAAAACAGAAATGTTTTTTTTTTCGTGTCACTAACTGGCAGGAAAGCAGAAATAGCTTCTTGCGCCACCATCACAGCAGGAAAAGCAGAAATTGTATGAGACAACTGCTTTTCGAGCCACTGTCCCAACAGGAAAAGCAGTGTTGTCTCAGTAAAAAACAACAGCTTTTCATGCCACGATCCTGACAGGAAAAGCAGAAATATTTCTGTAAAAGATGACCAATTTTTGTGTCACTATCACTGCAGAAAAAGCAGCAATATCTTTGTAAAAAAAAGTAGCCTGCTTTTCAGGCCACTATCTTGGCAGGAAAATCAGTGATTTCTTGGTAAAAATCAAAATGCTTAATCATGCCTGAAAAGCGACTTGAAGACAAAGTGTTGGGTCACTACAAAATACCCACGTTTGGTGCCTACAAAGCTGCTAGAAACACAAAAAAACTTGCTAAATCATATTAGTTTTGTTGTTTGTTGGTGTCAAACAGGTCTGCAGCTTGCCTTGGTGTCTCTACATCCATTGGTGTGTTATGGACTACCACCATGATTATGAACACACATTTTTAAGTTGACTACTTGTAAAAATCAATTTGATCCAAGAACTTTTGCTACATTACTTAAAAGGAATTTAAAATTTTTTCATTATCATTAAGTTCATCTTTTTAATCAAGTTTTTGTTATTGTTTTATAGTCAAATCCGTGTTATTTATGTCTTCAGCATCTCAACAACAAAACCTAAAACTGTCTCCCAAAAACCTTGACTTGAGGTATTCTTTATCTTTAAAATTCATTCAGAAGTTTTTTGGAGGAATTGCATCTTAAGGCAATTCCACAAGGGCTTTAACATTCGCTTGATTTTCTTTTTCACTCTGAGCTGGCTCTGATCTTTATCATGGTCATTTCAGTTCAATTCAGTGAAACTCTTTTCTGTTTTAATCTGTCCTGTCTGACATTGTTCCGCTTTGCTCTTTGTGTTTCTGCTCCTTTCCCCTCTCTCTCTTCTTTGATCCAAAGCAATAGGTGAGTTGAAAGGTGAGCTCATTCTTTGACCATGACTGCTCTAAAATCATGAACAGGAACATGAGCGCTGCTACAAACTAAAGGAGAAGGGCCAGAATGAGTGTGAATGTGCGTGAGCGTGTGTGTGTTCTCCCAGGTGACGGAGCATGGACGAGAGAGATACTCGTTTGATCCCTGGAACAAAGAGAGAGGGGAGGGCAAAGGAGAGAGCAGCAGAGGGAGACAGAGGGAGGGGGAGAGAGAGAGACAGATAGCTGAAGGGGGGAAGAGAGAGAGAGACAGGAGGGAGAGAGAGAGTGAGACAGGGGGTTAGGAGGGATCAGGCCTCACGAGAACAGAGCTTTGTTGAAGGGGGTTTGAAGATCACGAGCAGCTTTGTCAAACAGAGTGAGAAAGGAAGGAGAAATGTTGTGTCCAAACACTGTTAAGTGCACACACACTAATGATTGCCATTGTATGATTCTTCAAACCACCGTTTGTAGGTTACAGTGCAGAAATGTGTTGAAACTTTACATTTCGACAACGCTAACGTATGTTCATATTTGGGCACAAAAAACACTTGGTTATGAGGAGATCATGTTTTGACTCAAAATACTCACACAACGGCCGCTGAAAACACTGTGATGTTGCTAAAAAAAAAAACACCCTGTTTTGGTCACACAATGGCCTCTAGAAAAGCTGCAAAACGCTGCTGGAAATGCAGCAGTGTATCGCTAAATGACACCCTGTTGTTTTAGCGCAAACGCCACTTGAAATGCAGTGATGTGTCACTAAAAAACATCCTGTTGTGGTATCATAAACACCACTTAAAATGCAGCCATGTGTAGTTAAAAAACATCCTGTTGTGGTTGCACAGTGGCCACTGTAAAAGCCTCAAAACGCTGCATTAAATGCAACAGTATGTTTGCAGAAATGATCCTCTTTTGATTGCATAATGGCTGCTTCAAAAGACTCAAAATGCTGCTTGAAATGCAGCAATTTATGGTTAAAAATGACCCTGTTTTCATCCCCAAATGGCTGCTGGAAAGGCTGCACAACGCAGTGGGAAATGCAGAGGTATGTTGCTAGAAACTACCCCCTAACCAGTGATGTGTTCATAAAAAATCACCTTAGTTGCTTACACAATGACCACTCGAAACGGCCCGAAACACTGCTGAAAATGCAGCAACGTGATGCTCAAAAGCACAGCAAAAACATCACGGGTTAGACCACTGCTGTTTCACTATAACTTTAACACTACAGTTAATGCTGAAAATGACATTAGAAACAAACAAGTTTCCCAATTTCACATCTCTCTGTTATTCCAAACGATTGACAGTTGTCTAACCGAAAGTGATTGTGGTTTCATTGCTATTCTGTTGCTGGGGCAACAGCTGTTGTCCCTGTTTTCCTCCGGTCAGCTCCTACATTAACATACGTTCCAACGAGAAACACGAAGGTCCAGCTACGACCAAAGACTTGGAACAAGACAAGCCGAATTTTGCACCTGTCTGCAAAGCGCTGGTCTGTGATGTTGTGGAAACCTGCTTTCTCTAGCAACAACTCTCTCTGATTCCGTTGTAATGTCCAGATTTTTGGGCTTACTTTGTAGCTTAATATAATTTGCAGCTTCAATATCAAAAACGATACTTGCTACAAGTGCAGTTCTAATAGTGATGAAACTGCAAAAACATTAACAGCATGACCGGAGCTTCAGATGGACCATATTCCTAACAAAGTTGCCACAATAATTGAAATAACCAGCGCTGATTAACCATTCAATGAGTATATGTTTGCCATAAATGCACATACAGAGAGCAGCAATGACACGCGGTGAGGACGGAGAGAAACATATGTGTCAGCTGCCACAGGGGTGTAAATGAAGCGAATTTGGGCTCAGTGTAGACGGAGGACTGTTGTCAGAGAATGCCACAGCAGACGAAGACGCCGTCTGCTGACAAGTTTCTAATTGACTCGGATGCCACTTTGCTACAAGCCAACTGGCTGTTGGCTCTGTCCTAAAACCAGAGTCGAGTCGCTTGAGTCAAGCTGAGACTGGCCAGCTCACACCGCTGCGACTGTTCTCTGCATCGTTCTGTAACGGTTCGTCTCATCTCGAATCATTGGTCTGAACTGGGCTAAAGGGACCCAAACAAAACTTTCAGGAGGTTAGCTCCATTGTTTTGCGGTTGAGTCAGAAATTTTGGTGTGAGATATTTCAAAACCTAGCAGGAGAATGTGTTTTTTGTTATTTGGGTGAACCAAACCGTTTAACACAGTGCTCTCAACAAACAGCCATTTCAAAGTCCATATTTATAGATCACACTAGAATTGTTTTCTGCCTCTGGACAGCTTCATCATCAGTCATGCCGTATGCTCAGTGCGGTGAATTCATCACCTTGCCTATGCAGTCGGTTCCAGAAAACAGCCTACACTACCATCATGGCAATTTACTGATGTCGGGAAAAAAAATGCAAGGGAAATCATTTTACATCCAGTACGGTCATCAAGGCTCCTGATCAGCAGGTACTGTAGTGAAAAGTGTTTCGACGTGCTGAAACGACGAAAAACAGGCAGACGGAGGAGAGGAGGAGGTGGGAGAAGAAGAAAGAGTAGAAAACAGAGGTCAAAGCAGTGAACATTTCACAGTAAAACATACATTGTTTTTCACTGTGCTGCTTGGCTTGGATGAGCTAACATATGTACAATTTAATTTTGTTATTTACTCTTTCATCTCTACATAAATAAAAACACTGTGTGATGTTTCTAATCCAATTAAAGTCAATCTGGTCTTGTTCTTATTCTATATGTATCCTGTCCAAGGCCACTGAATACATTATAACATGACTGGATCACCTTCATGCACATATGCACACTATATTATTATGTACACAGTAAACCAGCCCCCTCACAGTCTCTCCTTCAACCCCCCGTTTCTTCACCTCCAACAAAGACATTTCACTGCACCGTTAAACTGCAGTTTATTGAAATGGTTCTGCATGTTGAAAAAAAAAAAGAAAATCACTCATATGTTCCTCTCTGTGCCAATATGGAAATACAGCTGTTGGTGGCTGCATTGCATTAACCCCTTAAAGCTCTTAGCAGGAAAAAAAGAAATGGATTTTTTTCTTTACATTTTTTATGTCCTTGGGGCTATAATTAAAAAATCATTGTTTATTGTTTTAACATACCTCTTCTTTTTTTTTTTTAATATAGACCTATTCCAAATGGTTGCAATGGCTGTTCATTGTAATGGCAACACTCAAAATTACAAGCCATGCACTGTTATAATGCTTGTAAAATGTTAGTATACCAACACATCATCAGAATATACTTATCGAAATAAGTATTATTTCCACAAATGTGTTCTAGATATTTACCATTACACTACTTTGAAAACTTCCCAGAAATGGTAAAAAAATCATTATGATTTAATTTCTTTCATCACATATATGATGTTATAATATTATAGTTATGGTATAAACAACAGTGAATATTTATCCTTTTTTTTAGTTAATTTAAAAAAAGAAGAAGCAAATTCTGTGTGTTAACATCACTACCTTAACCATGAATGGCCATTTCAACTGTTCGGTAAAGCATGGCTACAGACAGTGAAAATTTAAACTTAAGAAATCATTTCATTCATTAAAAGTACCATTTAACAATAATGAAGAATCAGAAGTTCAGCCACATTTTAGCAAATAGTCAATTTTAATTTCATAAGCTGGGCTTCACCACCTTTCCCGTAAAAGGCCAAATCAACCATTTGGTAGAGTGTGTTTTAAAAAAAATGATTTGACCCTTATCAAATTGTTATTATGTAATCAGAAACTAAAACTACGGTCTACCAAAAACTTTAACATTTAACAGGTAAAACGTTATTCTATAATAATTTTGTGGTCGTATAGGAATACATTTCACATTAGTAAAACACCAACCAAGAAATTCTTGGTGCCAGTGTGTTCAGGTGCCCTTGAGCAAAATATTTTGTATTATAAAGCTCCGTATTGTCTGTGTACTCAAAAAGTAGGCATGCGCTCAGTTGAGACGAGAATAAATAACAGCTAAAAATGTGAGAAGTACTGCCACATATGACTGATCGCTAACACATCCCCCCTCATGCTTCACTTACTGACATACTACAGTACATTATATACGGCTTTCATTAAAAGGGCCTTAAAATACCAGGAAAGCGTACTGTACATCTTTCATGTGCTTCTGTCCAGTGGGAATTGAGCAAAAGATATAAAAGGTGTTTTTATAAAACCGACTTAAACGCAGAGCGACTATCAACCCAACCCCCACATCCCCACCCACATCTACCTTTTTATTCTTTTCCTTTCAGAGACATTTTTATTATGATCTTCCAAACAGGCCCAAGAGACATTTGAGTCATACAGAGAAACAGACTTGTTACACCACAAGTTATTAATTTCATCTGAGTGTAAGATGACGCACCGTCTTAAAAATAGTAATCTATCCGATTTAGGACAATCCAAAGAAATTGTTTTGTTGGTATAGATAACGGACAGGCCTCATGTTCCCTTTAAGAAAAGGAAGTGGGGTGCCCTGTTTTTAAATTTTTTGCTCTATTCTGTCTTTACTTTTTTGTTACTGTCTGGATGGATGGTCTATGGCTGTTTTTGTGTATGTTACATGTTGTATCTGTTTTCTAAATATGTGAAAAATTGTTAAAATTGTTGTTAAAAAAACGACCTCACGTTCCCTGTGTCAAAAGCTTGTATATTTATAATATGCACTTTTTATAAAAAATGCTGTTACTTGTAGGTATTGTTGAAAACTGTTAAAACTCTTTAAATGTAGTCACTGACCAATTTTCATTTGTTTCCTCAATTGCATCACCTGTCAAACACAGAGGAAAACAACATTAATTATGATGTTATGACCTATTTTTTTTCTGTAGTTCAGTTCAGAGAATACAGCCAGATGGAGCCGATGATGTGCACATGAAACGCTGGAGGACAGAGTCGGGTAATATCGCTGCCAGTAACAAAGTAATATAAGGTGTGCTTATATGGCTGGCAGGTGGGGTTAAACTAACAACTGACTTTTTTTGCTTTTTGCCTTCATTGGAGTTAGGACAGCCTTTGCTCTAAAGGGGGAAAGGGGGGGATGACATGCAGCAATGATCCGCAGGCCGGAGTCGAACCCGCGGCTGCATAGGGCGCCAGCTCCACGAGGTGAACCACGAGCGTCCCCAATCAACTGACTTTTGTGCAGGAGTCTGGAGTTGGCTTCCTGTGTGGATGTGAGTTTTGTTTACTACACATTACCATGTGCCTCTTTTGCTAACACCGAACCGTCTGTGACTTTGCTGCCTAATCCCAACCATCGTGACGGTCTGCGCTGTTGTGTAAACATACAGACCATGCTGCTTCATCCCACCACGTGCATTTGTTTACATCCCAGTAACAGCATCCTGGAGCCTACACAGCATCAGGACCTAATACGTCATAAGTGGATGCAGAAGGTCACTGAAATAGCAGCACCATGTGACGAGTTGGGATGACAACGTGTTGGTCGTTTAGTGCTTGTAGGCATTTAGCTAATGATTTATTCAGTTTTACTGAAGATATACTACACTGAGCTTGAGGCTTTGGATTTAAATATTTGCCTATTAATGCACTGAATATCTCTGGTAAAGAACCTACGGCACAAATGTTTGCTTTAACACTGATTGTGTTTTTAAAAAGCCTTTTTAGAAGCAGATCAAGAGGAAGGCAGTTTTGGTAATTTACTGGTGGCCTCTCCCTCTGTTTTCTCCCCCTGCGTCGTTGACAGTGTTGAATCTAAGCTGGTAGCCTTTCTCTCTCCCTCTGTCTCTGTCAGACAAGAGCAGTAGAGAGTGCTGACTATGAGCTGGTAGCGTGGTGAGTCAGCCAGCAGCTTTACATTTAACACATGCCAACGCTAGCAGGACTGAAAAGGAACGCAGTGGGGGTGCTTTCTCTCCCTCCGTCTTGGTCTCAGTCTGTGGCTCTCTTCCTGTTTCTCTCTCTCTTCCTCTTTGGCTGTTTCTCTCCTTTAATTCCCTCTATCACATCTCTCTTTCCATCCTTTTCTACCTCTCGTCACCCGTTACCCATCGCCCCGTCCCTCTATCTCTGCCCTCTCACTCTCACCCCCACTCCTCCGCCTCCTCCCTCCCTCTTTCTCTCTCTCTGTAGCCTCCCAGTGGTCTTGCTGAGGGGCATATGCTGTTGCAGGGAGAAGGGGATGTCAGCTTGGATTTCAACACTGTCACAACAGGGGAACACACACGTACATGTGCGCGCACACACACACACACACACACACACACACACACACACACACACACACATGCAGGTATACAGGCACAGGAAGCAAATGGCCACTTAGAAAATATGCTGCAATTCTGTGTTGCACACACACACACACACACACACACACACACACACACACACACACACACACACACACACACACACACACACAAACACACACACAAACACAAACACACACACACACAGTCATAGACACAAATGTAAACATGAATCACATGGCCACTCGTACAGTGTGTGCGCACACTCAGACACACGTACCGAAAAGAGTCTCACCAGGGTGGAAAAACAGTGCCTGTCTGCAAACTGCCTGACAGGCAGAAAATAGCCCCGTCTAAGGAGGTGTGAGAGGAGAGGAGAGGAGACGAGAGGAGGGGAGAGGAGACGAGAGGAGAGGAGAGGAAGAGAAAAGAAGACAGAAGAAAGGATGGAGAGGAAAAGAAGAGAGGAGGAAAGAAGATAGCGGAAAGGAGGGAGGACAAAATAGATAGGAGAGAAGAAAAGAGGAGAGGAGAGGAGACCAAATGTTGGAAGAGGAGAGGAGTTGGAGAGAGAAAGCATGTGAGGAGAGGAAGTAGATGTAAAGGAGTTGAAAATGTTAGTGGAGAGGACAAAAGAGAAAAAAGCGCGTGTATCTGATGACACTCGAGGGCTGCGGTGCTCGCTGCATGTGTGGAACTAGACTGCAGCAGAAAATCAACACCAACTAACAGCTAAATGACAATTTGTTCAAAAACATCCCTTTTCTTTATGCTTTTGTTTCCTTCCTTTGTTTTCCTCTCCCACCTCAAACTCACTCTCCGTTTCTCTCTCAGCTCCTGATATGGTATCAATGACCTTAGCTCAGTACAGCATGGTCACACTGGCCTGACCAGAATCCCATTACTGACACCCTTCATGTGTAACATTATTGCACCGTGTGTGTGTGTGTGTGTGTGTGTGTGTGTGTGTGTGTCTGTGTGTGTGTGTGTCTGCCTGTGAACATGCGTGACATTGCCCTTTCCATAGTAACAATAATATTATGGATGGTGCGCCCCAGACAGACCTACACAGACACAGCTGAATTTAAAAAAAAAACAAACAAAAAAAAAAACACACACACATATAGGCATGCTTTTAGTGACAAAAGTTTGTACAACACACACCCAACCACACACACTTTCCAGAATTATCAGCTCTCTCCTCTAAAGTTATTAATCCCCTACACAGGGGTTTTTGAAACATTTCCGTTTGGGAACCAAGCTCATTAAAACAGCTCATGTGGGTACCGACCAGAAAAAAAAGCCCCCTGAAACAATATGTGATGTGACACTTTGTTTAAGGCAGCAGAGAAAGTTTATATGAAACGTTTATTTTCCATCTCATATCACACATGAGGCTTTAAAGCACCACCACAGTTTAAATGTTTGATTAATATCATTTTCCGTAGTTAAACACATTTGATGGAGATGAGCAGCATCTGCTCCTCTGCCTCCGAGGGTTGCAGTGGGCGGGCTCCGCTATGATTATGTAAATCAATAGCTAATTTGCCGATACAAGTTCTCATGAGCCATTGATCAAGGTTGGAAAAAACAGCCTTGATGATGCAACGATGCTGCACTGTTTAAAACTAAACACCACCTGTACAATAGGTCGAATCTTAAAGATGAGTCAAGACTGGGGAAATTAGACTCGGTAACCAAGAATGAACATATCTGGAACATGTCTTTCTAAATCATGGGTTGCCTTTAGGTTTTAAATAACACAATCAAAGACCTCTTTTACATCCTCCACAAGGTGGCGCACAGTAGACTCAGGTGGTATGTAATATTTCATACCTTCCTGAAATTTAGTTAAAGTTTAGTTCTGTTTGTTCTGTCATGTTTGTAACTGCTGCTTAAATATCCCATGATATTTGCTGCAGTGACATTAGCTCTTATTGCATTACTCTTAGCAGAAAACCGCTTACTTCTCCAGAAGACACGCTGATTGGTTGAACTGGTGTTACACCTAAAACATGCCTATGATTAATCAAGGGACTAAATACAATCCCTTTACCCTTTGTGCTTTACATTAAGTAGCAAAAGTAGAGTTGGAATTGCCCTAAATGCACTTTAGGCCGCGGTTATTCATCAGGGGATCCTTGACCCATTGATGGTCCTTAGAGGTACTGCAGAGGGGGCCGTGAATTATTGTTTGATCATTTCTACAAAGTTTTTTTTTTCGAAATGTAAAATATGTCTGAAAATAAACATTAACATGAATCCAACATATTTTGCCTTTTGCAACATTTTATGTTTGTGGAAGTGAAATTTCTTTTCTCACCCACCTGAAATGCAAATACAGGTCAAGACGAAATATGATAAAATCTCTCTTTGGGGATCCTTGGCCTAAAATAACGTTGAAGGCCCCTAGACCATGCACTATACATCACTGAAATAGGGCCCAAAGACTCCCATATTGTCAAAGACCCTACGAAGGCCAACACTTAAAGACAAGACGACAAGATTGATTAGAGTTGACTTTAACGGAAGAACGGCTTTCATTTCATAAGCTGCTGTTGAAGTTGCTGCATCAGCCCCTATAGCGGCCATATGGTTTGTTTTACAAGGATGGAACTGGCAGCCATGACGCTCTGGAAGGAGTTTGGGTTTTAGAGAAGCAGTATGTGTAAGATCTGAACAGTTTGGGATTATGATGTTCAATAAAACATTATTCTGGAATTTTTTTGTCCTTAGACAAGGTTTTTGTCAATCGTTGTCCCAAAAGGAAGACAAAAAAATAAAAAAGGAACCAAACAAAATGCAACGAAAAATTACAATATATTTGGACAAAGACTTTCATAAATGTGCAGAATAAAGCAAAAAGCCCTCACGGGTCACACTCAAAGCTTCTTATCTGACCGTATATTATGTGGCACACTATAGATCCAATATGGTGGCTGTCAAATTCAACAAGGTTGGCTGATTTTGCAGAGAATTATTCTCAGTGATTAATGGTCTTATTACTATAGCTGCCCCTCCCTCCTCCTCAAATGCACACAAGAGAGATACAAGTGTATGATTAGAGGGGTGGAAATGAGAGGAAAGAGGAGCAGTGCGGAAAACAGTGGGAGACAGAAGATGGAAAAGCAGAAAG
This sequence comes from Plectropomus leopardus, assembly GCF_008729295.1. NCBI lineage: Eukaryota > Metazoa > Chordata > Actinopteri > Perciformes > Serranidae > Plectropomus > Plectropomus leopardus. The sequence goes on along the minus strand of NC_056469.1, from coordinate 28,442,343 downwards.
AGGAGATGGGGAGTGGCTGACAAAACTAACAACATAAAGCCAATCTTACAGTAGATGTGGGAATACTTGCATAGTTACGCTGATTAATGTCTTTTCTGGCCATTTTAAAACAGCTCTCTTTATGAGAAACAAGCCTTTAACCTAAAATGCTCCTCGTATTGAAACAGAAAAGAACAGGGAGAATGAAAAATTATGTGTGTCAATGGTTTAAAAAGAAAGACAAATTACAGGAGGGGAAAAGGACAAATCTACATAATGCCTATTATTATTGTATTAGCAGTGATAACAACCTCTGCATATGCACTGTTTAGCCGCAGTTCCTTTGTTTTGGCAGCTGGGGGTAAATAAACTCAGCGCTACAACAACTGACAACAAGACAAAAATAAATAAATAAAAACAACAACAACAAACATGTACTCCGAGCGGAGCCTGGCATTTGGATGCTCTACATACTACAGCGTTCATCTGGAAACGGCAATCATTGTTGAACTACAATTAGGAAAACGTGCCTTTACGCGTGTTTGTGTTTGTTTCATCTGTGTGAGACGACATGCTCTGTTAGAGAGCGTCTGAATCCTAACCTGACATGTTGTTGAAACACCTGTACCATTTTGCAGACAACCTCAGCGCTGCTTTCCTGACGGGAATAATGTTACCTCCACAGACTTGTTAGAGCATGTTTTGTGTTTTAGAGGTCAATGCGGTAAAGCTACTCTCATTCGTGCTCCCAAAAGAAGTAGTTCATTTGGGGTAAAATAACATCTGTTCCTTGGGTTTGCATGATGTGATGTGGCATTTTCATGGTTTGCTGAACACAAAACTTCCTTGTAATTGGTTCGCCTTTCTCTTAGCAGATGCAATGACCCCTGCAGGAGGTGGTTAAGTGTTGGGAGAGACGCTAATATTTGCAAAACAGATGATCTGCATTTGTCTGATATCTGTAAATGACACTGAAGTGGATTAGTTTACATAATACAATAAAGTGTGAAATGAATACACACCCCAAATTGTATTAATCCTTTGAAACTTGGACAAATCGGGTTCATTTGTTTCAAAAACATGCAAAGAGGGCAATTAGCAATTTAATAAGAATCTATTCAAACACTGGTAAGAACAAATTAAAAAGATATTACTTGAATATTAGCACAAATAGAAAAAAAAGAAAAAAAGGAACAAAAAAAAGAAAAGTAAAGTAAAATAAGAACATTAACTAAAAAATACTGTTAAAAAATTCTAGAATAAGTCTGTAAAATAATTTCAATTACATAATTATGATAATCATAAATATAGTTCTCTGGGCATTTTCACCAGATTTTTAAAAATAATTTCTATTCCTTGCAATTTGTGGGACATTGCTCACTGCCCTCTTTCCAAGAAAGAAATTAAACAATTTTTTTTAGGGTTCAAAAGTTTCAGTACTCCTAAACGGCGTCAGAATAAGAAAAATGACGTTCTACATTTCAAAGAGTTAACATGCTACTTTAAAAGAGGCTTAGGTGATAGACGAGACTGCTGTTTAACACGGTATTGGTCGGCCACGATAATGGACCTCACATGCACAATGTAACAGAAAGATATTCGGATATGCAACCTCCGTTAGTCATTTTGTTCTGTGTTCAGTATAAGCATATCATAGTAAGACAAAGATACATAGAAAACAAAACACAAAACAAAAACAAAATACGCTAGCATACGTCTGGCGCTGTGCATTATAACCAGTGTAGCCCTAACCTTTGCTATTATTTAGGCAACATAATATAAACGTGGCAGTCAACTCCATCAAGATTGTTTGAGGGCAGTTACACGTGTTGTTGAATTATATAACCTCATCGGCTGATCGATCTGATTTATTGATCTCAGCATGCGCTTGTGTAAAATATCACTTCGTGGTGACTAACTGTATTGCAGCACATGTGTCACCAGTCTATAGATGTTTATATCTATGTGTGCCTCTCTTTGTCTTTTTATGAATGCTAACTTTGCATATTGTTGGTTCAATCAAGTGATATTGTCAGTAGGGGAATTTCAATATCACACAACCCCATGCAAGATACTAAATATTTCATTATATTCTGAAAACGTGTCCTCATCATCACTCTGCAGCTGAGTGAACATCTCTGCTAAGACAATCATTCACACTCACTGTTTCATGTTCACAACTTGTTTTGTACCAATTCTTTGTTGATTAACTCTGTTGCATTTAATTTCTTCCTGGCGATGAAATCTGGTGTAATAATGAGTGATGAGAAATTAAAAGCTCATATGCCCCTGCTAGGATTTCTATAACTCGTAATTGCGAAAAACAAGTGCAGAGTGACGGGGGGAAACATTCTTCCTGCAGTACTGAACAGATGCTCGAGGACAGGCATCAGCAGAGCAGAGAAGCAGACCCACCAGGACAAGAAAAAGTGAGGATGTGGCCTGACTAATGCTAGATTAGAAATCTAAATAATTAGCCTAACAACACAAAGTGCACAAACAAGCAACTCTCTCTTTTTGTTTCACTGCAGCAGTGCACTGACTGAAGAACTGAAACAAACCCCTCCTTTGTCCTCTAAGTTTAATGAAAGTAAACAGTCTTCTTTCAGTTTGGTGTTTTCTCTCACTGATTACAGGCAAACCTTTAAAAAGCACAATCATACTGCTGTTAACAACTCCCAAGAAACAAGTTCTCTGTCAATTATTTTTTGAATGTGTTACTCAGACTTGGAATTGTATCGGACAATTGCAGATAATTTTTGCACAGACTATCTGCAAATCCATCCCAGTCATATTTTTTCTGTGATGACTCACTCAGAGGGGCAGAGGAAAGCTCAGCAAGGCCAAAGTCACTGCCTCGAGTAGTTTCTTTTTTTCTTTGAGCTGAAGAGCAGAAACTGCTCACGTCACTCAAGCTCCTGCAGATACACTCGCCAAAAATATCATCTGTGTGAGACTTTGACATGAAGGTTTTAAAAACAGAGTTGGAGAGAATTTAATCAAAATTCTTGACACTTACACTGTGGATGTGTCGTCCAGTTACTGTCCACTTAGCATTGTAAACAAAAAAAAATCATCTAATTCCTGACTTTTTACTGCAGCAACAAAAGTTTTGTTTACCCAGTGAATTTCAAAATGATTGAGAACAGATTGTCGACAGCTTGAGAAACAACAACAGCCCTTAAAAAACAGCTGGAGTATGTCCACATCCCCACCCTCCTCTGTTCAGATTTTTCAGTCAGTACATTTACATGATGTTAGATAAAGTCAAATTCTCGTGTTAGTCCGACTGAAACTGGACTTTTAAAATGAATATAAACATGTTAGTCTGACTGAAATCTTACTAAGTCAAATTATTCAAAGTAGTGCTTGTCAATGGTCGGCAGGTTCACTCGAAATTGCCAAGCCCTTAATTATACACAACTTTAAGACTAAAATGTAAACAGATGAGTTATAGAACAAATATTACACCTTATAGTCTTCATGAAGGGCGAAATTAGCTATGGAGACCAAACCCATTTTTGTACCAGGTTGTAAACACATTTAGTTATGCTGTAAAGAAGACCAATTTTACATTGAAGTCTATGGGGATTGACTCACTTTTTTTCAGCCTCGTGTGGCCATTAGAGGAACTGCATTTCTTCTTACTTTCTTTTTATAGCCCTAAGAAGTTCATTAAATGCTTTGAAAAAAAAACAGGAGGACAATGAAATGAGACAAGAAAAGAGGAACAGAAGGATGGAAGGGAGGGACAATATTCAAAAGGGGAAGAAACAGTGAGGCAGCCAGGAAGACAGTGGGAGATGTTGGACAGAAAGAGACACAAAGGAGTGAGGCGAGTTATAGACAGAAGAATGCATGGAAGGAGAGACGGTTGAGACTAGAAAGGTGTGATGCAAGGAGCAGGATGAGTCTCTAATTAGTTTTTTCAGCTCAAACTTCAATCTCTGGCTGTGACCTTAATAAACAGATGATATACACACATGCATACACAACTCCACTGCTGCGTGCACGCACACATTCACACACGCTCAGTGTGATGAAAGTGTTACCTCAGCATTTTACAGCTAAATGTACTCATTAGCCTAGTTGCACATGGCTGCCTGGGAAAACAACAAAGTCAGCTCCAGAAAGCAGAAAGCATTCATCTAAGAGGCTGTCAGAGTGGGAGACAGAGAGCAGAGGTCTCAGCACTACCAGAAACTCATGGCTGCATTATTTTCTCTCAGACTGACTCAGACTGGATGCTATTACATACATCCCCACTACATGTTTATTCAAGCAGTTTTCAGCTTTCTCCCACCAGCAGTCCTATGCAAGAGTTGTCATAATGAATGCTAACCATCAGTTTATATTAAGTGCTCTAATTTAAACTGTTGTCTATATTACAAAAACAAACCTTGTTAGAACCGAGGCTGAAACCGACTCACACAGCAACAGTACATACTGGATAGATAAAGTGTTTACAGGAGCCATGTGCATTTTGTCTGAGCTTCATAAGATAGATACTTGCAGCATTTGATTTTTTTAATCCACCATCTCACTCCTAGAAACATTTACAAGTCAAGACAAGAAACAAGTTTACTTATTTTACTGTCAGAGTAAAAATACAACAAGATCTCATGCAGTTTTAGCCTTGCGTGTCTACCTTTCCAGGCACCTGTTGCTTCGGGGTTAAGGTTTAGAAATGCATAAAAATGCACTGGGGGGGGATTCATCATTCAAAACAGAATACCACAGAGCCAGAGATCACATGTAATGTATGAGAGTGAATGCTCCAGTTGTAGGACAGCGACCGTCACATGGACAACATATTCCATATCTATTCATGACTGCATTACAGTATGTGCAGAGTTGCAGAGGCTGAAACTATTGCAGCACACATTGGGTGAAAGGCAGGGTGCACACCACAGAATGAAAAAAATAATGAGCGTAGCCACCGTGACATCACCCACTGGATTGTGGACTCCGGTTTGGCGTTTTGGCCGTTGCCATCTTTAATTTTTGGAGCCAGAAGTGGCCAAATTTCGGACTTAGACTTTGGAATGACCTGTCTGAGGAGATCAGGACCACAAATCCTCTCATCTTTAAAATCACTTTTATAAACCCTCTTTCTTAGAATTGCTTTTTAGTTATTTTACCATGTTTAATGACATTTTTTAAACATTATCTTATCTGTTTTTACTCTTCACCTTGTGTCTGGCTCTTATTTCTTTTTTTCGTTCCCTCTATGTTTCTTTTGTAAAGCGTAACGTATTATTCTTATTATCATTATTATGGTCCTGCACTTGTATAGTGCTTTTCTAGTCATTTTTGAACACTAAAAACGCTATTACACTACAAGTCACATTCATCTATTCACACACACAAATTCATGGTGACCAAAATGTTAAAATTATCTTTCATGAACTGGAAATGCAGTAAAACATCAGCTATAAACAGAATCACCGTGATGTTGTTCTAACAACAAAAGTCACTTCCAGGTAGAAAACTGGCTACTCTTTGAATTGCGGAAATATGTACATTCTGCAAACTTGTTTATTTCTGTGGTCATTTTCAGTCGTGACTGTAACATATAAAGATATAGAGTTAAACACGGTGGTCCGACAAATCTTACATTTCTGTTGAACTTATTTTATTGCTTTGCTAATGTCGCTGACGAACCAAATCTACCAGCAGAGAAGCTGAGAAATGTACTGCTGTTGACGGGGTCGCAGCGACACATATTCTAGCCACCTAACGAAAATCAATATCAGTATAAGAGTACACTATATCTGACTATTTGCACCACTTTAGCTCACCATTTGGCGGAGTAAAATTACTGTTTTTCAAATCCCTGTCGGTACGGGCGAGGTAAAGCTGTGAAAATATTCCTAATATATCATACACTTAGCTGATATTTTCTTCTTTAGAATCAGAATCAGAATCAGAAAAAGATTTATTGCCAGGTATAGTTAACACAATACGAGGAATTTGTTCTGGTGGGTTGGTGCAACATAAATATAGAAAAAAACAGATAAAATAGAAGATACAAATATAAAATATAAAATATAAAAAGTACGAGTCTTACAGTGCAAAACAAAACAAGTAACACAAGTCACAGTGTAACAGTGCAAGAAACAGAACCATGGAATTAAAGTATATACAAGAATGGTTGGAGTGCAAGATATATATTGATATTTACATTGAAATTCACATTTATACAGGTTTGAGTGCAATTTTATGGTGTGGATGTGCCGCATGACCAGCAGCAGTGCCGGTGATGTGCATTAATGAACACGTTAATGTAACGTACAGTCTAACGTACAGTACCAGTCTTTAGTTGGGCCTTGGCTTAAAACCAATCAATGAAAACAGAGTTTGCTCAGCACCGTTTGACATACGTTACATAACCACGCAATACTGCCATGGTAGCAGCTTTTCAATGGAACACAACCACCTGTCATTTAAAGTGGCTCGCCTTAATTAAGGTGTAACTTTAAACCCTAATTACATTAAAACGACTAAGTTGTGCAGCCATACTCTAGGGTAAGTACTGAAACATGGTTGATTTTTTCAATCTGCAAAGGCAAACACGAGAACACAGCTCTTTCAAACTGTCTTCTCCAGTTAGTGAAATACTGGACTGTGTCATAGACTCACCAAAGTCCAAAGGGGCCTTTTTTGTTGCAATGGAGGCAAGATGACCATCTGATTCAAAGGCTGAGCTTCTGGCAGAATCTGTTGGGCGAGAGGAGTTCATGAGTATTTCTGGCTGCTTTTGTGCAAATTTCAGCCTCACATAAAGCTTCAGGCTCATGTATGAAGTCATGAAACCCGTGGTTTCAAAGGGACAGGGGGCACTGGTGGGCACACACAGAAAAAACACATGGGAGAGAGGGAGGAGAAAGAGAGAGACAGTGTGTGCTGAGTACTTGTTTATGTTGCTTATAAATTTGTCAACATTTTTTGTCTTTTCTCAGAGCGACAGCGCTGTAACACAATTCCTTTACTGACAGTAAATGAGGTCCTTTGAGACTTCTTGCCCTTCGATGCCCGAACTAAAGGCTGAAGTGAGGTGGGCAACAGGAGTGTCTTTATATCCCACTGGTGCATCTTTCAGCCTTTTAGGAAGACTAACGGCACCCTCTATGTAAAAACACAGCGTGGAGCAGAAGCTAGAGGCAGGATTTACTTTGCTAACCTCTCTATGCTCCACCATGCAGATGTCTGCCAGTGTATATTAACAGCGCCACAGGTGCTGTCTGAGCGCGGTTTCTGTCCGACGTGGCATATGGCATCACGCGCCAAAAGCACTGACAGAGCAGCGCTATTTGATAAGGTCAGAGTGATAACGGGCTGGATGAAAACCATCATCTAATCATCATCTGACCACATCTCACTCCTACACCAGTGATGCCGCCACCTTCACTACTGCCTGTACAGCAACGCATCTTTAAGATCCTATTTTTACATAATGGCTGATCGAGGCAGCGGTAGACCAACCAACGCCTACCCAACATGTGTCTCGGGTGATCTGATCACAAGTGGACGCCTCTAAGCACAGGTGTACATGTAATTAATGTGTCCTGAATGTGTCTTGAGATCCGATTGCTCTTATCACATTCAGAGATGGTCTGGGCTGCAAATGGTCACATTCTTTAAGCAGTTTATGCGCACACCTATTTTGAGGTTTTAGTTTGGCCCATGTCCCATTCACTAACATGGAGGGACGGGCTTTATTGGAACGTTATAAAATGCTTCAATTGTGCACCCCAGGAATGACGGTTTTCTGTAAGCCAACCTGAAGGCCAACATCATCCTGCTTTCCTCGTCAAAAAGACTATGGGATCTGTCCAGTGGATTTTGGATTGTTTATTCACCAATATAATCTTCACAAATGAACACCACTTTCAAGATTTTGAAGCCTAAATGTAATCGCCAGAAGTAAATAGCTAACGTTAGATATCACATTGCCGCTGCTTCAACGCTGTAAAGTCGTGCTCGGCACAGTTTGGCTTGATGACATTCTTTGGTGTCATTTAGCCACTTGTTAACCACTGCCTTTTTAGTGGGGTATTTACTGACGTATTTTATGTCGTTATAAAACGTGAAAGTACCTTCAGTTTGTGTTAACCTTTTTTCAGGCATCTAGGGAACCAGAGGTGCTGAAATGCTGAGTGATTTACGGGTTTTAGGACTCATTACTGGGGTACTCTAGTGTTGTTCCCAAAAACATTTACTAGATTTAAAGTGGATTAGAAAAATGTCAGCCTGCTTGTTTCAACATCTCTCTTCTGCAGCTAGAAAAAGCCTTCTCAGCTTCTGCAATAATTAAGCAGCAACTAGCTGTTGGTTTGCGGTACAGCATTGTCAAGTCCCAGGTGTATAAAATAATTAGGCATTCACAGGTTACACTTATTATTTACATTCACTTGCAGTCAGTAATGATTCCAAAGGTGTATTAACATATAAGGAGTTAACACTACAGGAATGTAGGATTTGTATATTATTCTCTCATGTGCTCTTGACTGCATACACATCTGTGTTATTCAAAAATAATACGTCTATTTGTTTACACTGAAACTGACAAGCCAGCAGTATATCCTGTGCTTGGATATTGTTAAATGGATAAACACGCTCTGTGTGGGATCAGTTTTCAGTCTCAGTGTGATGTCATTTAAAGGTGAATGCTTTTACATCACAAGCGAGAAATACACTCATTTAAATTATGATTGAGAAGTATAGTGTATTAATTGAGACCCAGTGGTGGTGTGATAATTGAGGAGTTCAATTTATACATATTCATTACTCCATAATGTGCTGTATATATAATCTGTGTGAGCTGAGCTGGAGATGCAAACAAGCTCCCAGTGAAATGTTTTAATTGGCCTGTTCCATTTCCATTTCAATAGGATGTCCCCTCCTCTTCTCCTCTCCTCCTCCCCTCCTCTCCTCTCCTCTTTTGTCCCCTCCACTTCTCTCAAGCTGTCCTGTCTGATATTTGACATGCTGGCTCCCTCTCTTCTTCCTGTTAATGGACCGCTTAACTCCATAATTTGGAGCTGTAAGTGAAGAGATAAAGCCGAGTGTATGTGGATGTGTGAGTTTGTGTGCGATTGGATGCGGCAGGACAAGAGTAACACAGGAAGTTGAAAGAGGAGGAGATGGGAGGATGAAAGGAGATGAGACAGAGAGAGAAAAGTTGAGATTTTCATGAAGACAGAAGTGTAGCTCTGGCAGCTGAGATGAGATGTACTTCTGATCAGAAGCCATTACAGACTGACACCACCAAAACTGTAATCCAAACTTATTCAGAATGGGAGTAGGGCTGCACCTAACTGCACCTATTTTTTTATCGATTACTCTATAAATAATTTTTTCGATTAATCGATTAATCTATCGATAATTTTTTTAATTGATCTAACAACTATTTTTTTTTATTAGTCAATTAATATAACAACAAATTTATCGAAAATAACATCCAAAAAATGCTGCAGGACATTATTCCCCAACAAAAAATAGCCCAGTCTTAAATGGTAATCTGTGTTTTACAGTCTGATATAAAGTCTCTCCAAAATAAAATTAATGCAAGAGCTTGTTCCACTCAAGTAACAGGAATGTAGTGCATTACATTCAGCAAAGCAAAAGCAAAATAAAAAAAAAATGTAAAACACAAGTCACTTTTAGGAGGAGCAACAAAACAGTTCACTCTTTGTTACAGTTAAAAACCTCAAATCTAGCAGTCCAACAAAATATCTTACAGGAAAATGAATGCAATTTGAATAACACTATAACTTTTCTCTAACATAAAAAATCATTCTGCAACCTAAATGGTAGCATCAAATATCAAGACAGTTTCAAATTCTGGGAGTTTTATAACCTTGTTCAAATGTAAATCTATTTCAAACTATATTGATACTGTTGTTGTGTGATGCTATAAAACAGTAATACTCCACTTACAGTGCGGGCCAAATCTGGCCCCCGATAGGTGCTGAGTGGCCTTCAAACCATTTCCTAATTCACAACAGAAAAGAAGTGATTCACACTGGGAATTGTTTTTGTACTACAAGTAGGGTGACAAAGTGCATAAAACAAAGCTTGTTTATCAAAGAGAGTGCCAATGCAGGATCCCCCACATCCCCTAGCAGAGGTCCTTGATAAACCCCATATGTACTAAAATCAAAGAAAAGTCCTACAAGCCAAGAAATTTCTTGAAATCCGAGGAAAAATCCTAAAACCCTAGAAATGTCCTGAAATCCTAGAAATGTCTTAAAATCCTAGAAATGTTTCAAAATCCAAGAAAAGTCATAAAACCCTAGTAATGTTCTAAAATCCTACAGACATGTATGGGGCTGCTGTGATTCGGCCTCCTGTCCTTTTGGAAAAAAAGGCCCCCAAGCAAAGCATGTTGAGTTTCCCTGCTATAAAATTAATTGTGACAGTCAAATTAAAAAATGATTAGAAACAGAGTCTGATAAACTAAGTTCTTAAAGTAATTTAGTAATAATTATTCTTTGGTACAAACCAAACCCACAGGAAATGTGCCAGGCTCTGATGCAAATTTTACTTTAATAGTGGCCAAAAGTGGAATTACACCATTTGAATCAGTCATGTGATGCACACTGGCCCAGTAAGATGTTTCTCCGTAGACTTACATAGGGAAAGAGGCATCTTTAAATTTGAAAATAATTTTTTGTGAGCGTAAAAAAACACGCAAAACGACTTCTGGGGAAAAAAAACTCAATAACAAAAGCAGCTAGGTGAATTATCAATGCCATTATAAAGAAAATATATGTGTATTGTTATCTATGTAGTTTTACATAGAAAAATAACCAAAACATTGTGCATATTATATATATTACTGCAGAAATTATGAAAAAAAAACAACTAAAAGCAAATCAGAAAAACAAAAATGAAAGAAAATTAAAAACATGCTATTGGAAATAAATAAATGACACAAACAATAACTCTTAAAAAGCTGTAAATCTGTGCTAACGTCTTGCAAACTGTAATAAAACAGTTTATCCCCTCAGAGGCATGTGAGCATCTATGTTTACGAGCCAAAATGCTCAGTGCTGGAGTCCGACAGGATCGTGGCAGCACTATACGGCTCTCTCAGATCAGGCGAGTCAGGAAGCACATTTGTTCCAACTATCAACCACTTAAGAGCCGCTGGCCACAACTGAAATGATCCCAGAGTGATTGTTGATATTTAGATGCAGATGAAAACAGCATGTGAAGGAAGAAAACCCTGTCCTGTCTTCTCTACATTTTTCCTTTCTTTTCTCCGTTAGTTTGTTTAAATTTTGCATCTTTTTCTCCCCTTGTCTCTTTCTCCTCTGCCCTTTGCCTCTTTCTTTAATTCTTTTTCTTTCCCCTTCCCTCCGTGTCATCTTCTCCCCATTCCTCCCATCTCTCCGGGCCTTTGCTCCCCCCTTCAACCTCACATTTCCCCATTTCTCTTCTTTTTCCCCCATCAGCCCTCTTTCTCGTTCCTCCCTTTCCTTCCATCTCTTCACTCGCCCCCCCGCCTCCGTTTGTCTTTGTGTGCCCTGCCATTCTCCGTGCTGCCCCAGGCTCAGACATATGGCGCTCTCCTCTCTGCTATTGTCATCCATTAACACAGTTGTCGGTGGGAATTACAGACACATAGCGCAACATGCAAGGCTGTGCTCGAGCTTCTGATGTTGGAGACAGAACAAGGCAGGGAAATCTGTTAGGTGTTTTAAAAGGGCAAGAAAAGAAATGCGACACGCTGCATTTCAAACTAAAGATTAACACAATAACTTACATCAGTTTATTGTAAATTATGCACACTAAGTTGTTGACAGCCACAATGCTGAACGCACAAATAAAAACAAGGAACTTGCAAAGTGTCCAAGGAAAAAAGTCCTTTTAGTCGTCTTGCGCTCACCATGTGATAGTTAAAACATGATAAGGTCTGCTCCTTTGCAGAGGACGAGCTGCTGTGAGCGTAGATTTGTGTTCAAAGTTTCACAGTTGTTAAAGTTATCAAAACATCCAGAAAGACCAAAACCTGAGCGAGACCAAGACCAAGACTATATATACATATATGTATATGTATGTGTGTGTGTGTGTGTGTGTGTGTGTGTGTGTGTGTAAACAATTTTCCTCTGATTTCTATGAACAAATACAAACACTGAGAAGCTGAAATCAATATTACTGATAACTTAGGTGATTTGCTGAATTTTGAGATGAAAGTTTTACATCCAATCCCAGTAATGGTATCCAGTAACAAATAAATCCAGTGTGGCCTTGACTGGTCTCTATTAAATATCCTGAGTTCGCTGTGTCCGAGACTGAGACAAGACAGAGTCAAAATGCGCTGGATTCCAAAACAAGACCAAGACCAACAAGACCCTCTAAAACGGGTCTCAAGAACGGTACTACAGTACTACAACACTACACTCTAGTAGCATAATTGTCTTCGCTGCTAACCATTAGGGGTGTAATGATCCATCAGTCTGATTCAATCTACCAAATAAATGACCAACGATGGAGTTTAATCCTTTATTTTGAAAAATCTTTATCTATATCATGTTCTTGTTCAATACACACACTGGCTGAATGTGACAAATACACTCTGGCAGTGACAATATTAGCAGCTTATTCAACTAACGTGCTCATTAGCTCCTCCAACACACCACGGTACACTGAACAACGGTCCCTTGAGCAAAAACATGTAACTGTTATAACTGCAACTTACAGTATGTTAACCCTTTAACACCTGGATCGACATCCGTTTTCTTGTGCTGCATTCAGATGCCTTTTAATAACATTAAAATCTTTAGAATTGATTTGATGTCTTTTAAGGAACATGACCTGCAAACAGTAAAAAATTGTTGACAAAAGGTGAAATAACGTGAAATTAGCTGGGAAAATGATTAGATATTGTCAAAAACCCAGGGAAAGATGTCCAGAAAGATATAGTTATCATTCTCTTAATAGTTAAAATTATGTTACAGAAAAAAAAAAAATGAATTTAATTTTTATTTTAGCACTTTTTAAAGGTTGTTTTCTTGTTGTTTGCTTTTTTTCCCTTTTCCTTCACTTTCTTATACGTTTTTCCTAGTTACTGGCAAATTTTTCGGCCATTTCTTGTTAATTTGCTTATTGCCCTCTTACCATGTTATTGAAAGAAATCAAGCCAATTTGCTCGGGTTTCAAAGGGTTAAACAGTTTGTATATCTCTAGTGTACGTCTAAATATGTCTTCAGTTTGCCTTTGAAATATGAATGCACCATAAATATGTTCGGTCTAATGGATTCAGGAGAAGGAAAGCTGTTAGCGGTGCAATATTAAAAAACAAAAAACAAAAAGTGGGCTTTGTATAAAACACTAAAAAAACAAGATGTGGCCATTGTAATTATATGCCTCTGAGATAAAAGTAAAGTTTGCATCTCTTCTGTCGGCGACACACTTGATTACTGCAAATTTGATTAGACTGGATGGAAAATCACAGCACGAGAACACACACACACACACACACACACACACACACACACACACACACACACACACACACACTTCTCCCAAGTTCTAATTAAAGTGGTTGTGATGACAGAGCTTGGAGTGTGATGTACAGTATTACACAGCAGTCACCATCACATCCTCCGTGTGTGTGTGTGTGTGTGTGTGTGTGTGTGTGTTTGGGAGAGAGAGATAACAGCTCTTTAATAATCAGTCCATAGGAAATAGAGGAGCAAAGAGCTGTGACAGCTTGTCCACCATCTAACTGTCAATTACACCAACACACCTTTGTGCTCGCAGCACACAAACAAACACACACACACACACACACCGATGCTAATCAAACCCTACAGTTGTTACATCTGACTCGATGTCAAAGTGCTATTTAAAGATGTTTTTTACTTTATTGTGCAGTACACAGCGGAGATGTGGGAATTGCGATGTTTGGTGGGTAATACGGAGCAGCTGAACGAGAAACAGCTTTTTAATGACAACATGACAGCTGATCTCTAATTTGCAACATGAGGGGAAGAATCGGCTGCAGTTGGTGCAGCAGCCGTGATGCGGGAGGATAGATGCCACTTTGTACCACAGGTAGAGTGAAGGGTAGACAGATTGACAGACAGCCAGGTATGGAGGCAGACAGACAGGCACGCAGGCAGAGAGACGGAGCCCGAGGTGGTGTGTTTGCATCTCTCCTTCATCGTCTGCAGGTTTTGATTCTGTTTGAAGTTCTACCTTTCTGTGATGGGTTTTGTTAAGTCTTGTCAGATTGTTCTCTCGAGTTGTCAGGACAAGACGTCTTTAATCTTCCTTATCCGCCGTATCGGCAAAGAAAAGACAAATACAGCTCTTTTTCCTTTTTTCGCTCATAATAAGATGAAACGCACGAGCTGTGTCCATATTCCAGTAATTCAAGACTCACTTTGATATCAGAGTTGTTAGAGCACATGTTAAATAAATTGACATTTCAGATCTTTAATAGTGTGAGCACACCAGCGGTATGTGGAGGAGCAGATTCAATAATTAAAATTTGGCTTTACATTATGCTGAGAACCTCTATCTTTCTCTAATACACCTGAGGGTTAAATTACAGTTTGGGGAAGGTTTCTCAGAAATGAACATATTGCACCTTTAACAAAAAGTATTCTCGTTTAGATTGTAGAGCTTTTTAATGACCAATTAAACTGTTTAGAAAGTTATTTCCCAGGCGTAACATGTTACATACTTTTTATTATTATACATACAAGAAAGGATGTGGGTGTCGGGGTAATTTGTTCAGAGTGAAATAGTAATCGGGGGGTGGGACTCACCAGAGGTCCCATTAGGGATGTCACAAGAACTGATACTTCGGTACCAAGTCGATGGTACAAGTCGGCTGCAGCCGACTCAGAATTATGTCAGTCACATCAGATTCAATATAAATGTTTGATGATTCAGGTTTTTTTTAAATATCTAATTTTAGATTTTAAGGTTTGAATAGACTCAGCCTGACATTTACTGGGACAGTCACGCATCCACGTAAAATACATAGTAAATAAGCTAACTGCGCGATTGTCAGATCAGAAATGTGCAACATTTTTGCTGTCACTAGATATCAGGCAAAAGCCAGAAATTATGTTCTATTAAATTTCTTTAGGCTGCAAATTCACCACCTCAGAGCAGAAGGGGGAGATTATGTTATCTCAGAGCCCTAGGGTGCAGAATCTCTCCTCCTCGGTGCGCTGCATGGTATCAACTGTACCAAAAATGTATCGTGAAGTCAAAAGGGGTTACTCCCCAGAAAAGAAACACCTGAAGCCAAGCAACAACCTTAGTCCCATGGTGCTCGATCAGATTGTAATCTGAGTAATTTAGAGGCCAGGTCGGCACATCATTGTCTTTGTCACATTCCTCAAACCATTGCTGAGCAGTTTTTATGGTGTGTCGTGGTGCGTTGTCCTGCCAGAGGGCTGGGGTGTTCTTGCAATGAGGGGGGGACGGTCTGCCGTGGTTTTTGGGTGGGTGGAGCGTGTTAGGTGGCATCCACCAGTGGTTTTAATGTTTTGGCTGATCGGTGTATTTTATTGGCATGCTGCAGTATACTTACAGGTGCAGGTGTGATGTATTCCTGCTCCGAGCCAGTTGGGGAATACACGCTTCTGTCAGCATCAAGCATTAAACATACAATTGTTCTGGCTGTTTGTCTCTGGCAGGCAGCTAATCTGCCACCTACTGTAAGACAGCACAAAATGAAATCTACACAGAAGAGATGAGAGGAGAACTCAACAGAGCAAAGAAAACAGCCGAGGACTCAACTGAACTGAACACAGCCGAAAGCTGCACAAGTGCGGAGCGGAGAAAAGCGTCATTGAACGTCCTAATCTTCAGTGACTTTGCTGGAAAGATCTGGAATCCTTGACCGTTAAAGTTAATCTCATCATAATACGGGTCTATTTTCCAGCTCACAGTTTGCTGACAGAGGAAATCATCATGCTGGGGAGAAACCAAGCGTTCACACTTCAAATTACCAGTGACCCCAATGCATACACACACACACACACACACACACACACAAATGCAGGCACATTACAAAGACAAGAGCACAACACACACACTAGCATTGAGTAAATGAACAGATGTACAAAGAGCACATGCTGACACACACATGTACATGCACAGATGGACACACACAAACACACACACACATACACACACAAACACACACGTGTCCCTACCTGAAAACACTGACCTGCAATTTTACAAACAGTAGTACTGATTATACGGCAGGAATCACTCTCACATTTGGTTGGAGGACTCTGCGTTGACCATGTGCAGCGAGGTCAGGAACATCCCATCTCTTGTCAAAGTTCTCCTTGAAGTTTGGCCTTGTTCCACAGACATTTCTGCTCTCGTCAAATCACTAGCAAGACTCATTCTCAACCTCATATATCTTTACAGCCTCATAAAAAAAAAAGCCTCTTTCATTGCAGGTTGGATCCAGACAAGCACAAGTTCCAACATGTGGGCAACAATCTGAAATAAAGCTATTTGAGATATTAAGAGGTGAAGAAATAAAATAATGTCCTGTGCTGTTGAGTCGGCCAGAGCTACCATTAGCATATTAGATAAATAATCAAATGGGTAAATATGTATATTATTACCTGGAAACATAAAAGTTACTATTTAAAAGCCAGTAACGAGGGTCTGAACTTGAGCAGGTCAGCCCGTCATTATCTCCTTATGCTTTTATTGATTACTTCTTCACATGATCAAGTAAATATAAGAACATTTTAAGTAAACTTAACAATTAGATATAAAGTATACATAAATTAACACTAAAAGTTATATTAACTTACATTTTTCAAGGCAATCAGATTTGTCAGATTTTACACTGTATCTCTGTTCTACTTGTTCATAAGCAATGTTAGAGTCACAATTTTTAAACACAAGATGTCAAATATTACATCTCCCTCCATGAGCAGGAGTGAGCGCAACAGCATATTGTGTATGGGAAGCATTTTATTAACATCTTCTGATTTCTGCATACGTGTACATATACGTGGCTGAAGTCAGTGGCCGCGCTCAAATGCTGACTGGCGTTGCAAAATAAAAGTCACGCACCTCAGCCCCTTACTACAAACTGAACAGTGCTATTACCAAGACGTTACCCCACAGTACTTGTCCTGCAAGGCTATATTTTTTAAAACATAATAGGAGTTGTCATGCTTGTGAATATCTCAGTCTTTGTTGTGATGAATTATACTTGTCTCCATTAATAGCAGATTAGCAGTCATCTCACAGTAGGCGCCTATAGGCCCTTGAGGTTCCTCATCCACAATGAGGCCCCACCTGCTTTCTGTTTTGTCCATAAAGCTTGAGCAAAATTTGTGTCCTGATAAAACAATGATGAGTCTCCCTCTCTTTCTCTCTCTCTCACACACACACACACACACACACACACACACAAACACACACAGAGACACACACACAGGCCGCTGTGAAAGACTGTAGTGTGCAGAGGGAGTGCAGCTGAGGCAAATGCAGGGAAAAGCAGAGGAGTGCTCTAAAAGTCACTTACAATTTGGAGTGCTACTTAGTCAAGGTCATTATTGTACTGAGTCTGTGCATGTGAGTGTGTGTTCCTGCATATGTGCATACATCTTTGTGTCTGTCTGGTGAATACAATAATGCAGCCATTTTCAGCCACACCACAGTGCAATAAAAGCATTAAATGTCTGTCAGAAGTGCTGACTGAAGATTAGAGTGGCTCTAAATCTCAGCCAGGCATTATGAAGCCAGCGTGCTCCTTAAAACTATTTGTCATTTTCAACACACATGAATGGAGAATTACATACCACAGGAAACATGTTATGCTTCTTATTGCAGACGATGTTTGCTGATAGAAAAATGCATGGTGTCAGCACATGGTGTATATAATGGTGTGGTGGTCTGGGGCCAGTCAAAAGGTGACAGGTTTGATTTTGGTAAAAGCCAGAGCATCTAGTAATGTTTTAGTGTCCTTCAGGTGACCCAAATGAGCATACAGTACATGTGGTGAGTCTCAGTTTGCATGTAACATAGTAGCTGAAATATAAAGGAGGAAAAAGGGGGAATAAATGGTACAAATAAGTCACATAACCTGCATATACTAAAACTAACAAAACAAATTATAAAAACTGAGAAAACTGCATAAATTTTTAAAACATGGGGTCCCTTATTATTATTATTATGAATTTAAAAAAAAATCAGTTACATGAAACAGTTTGTTTCACACAGTTTTTTCATTCAGTAACCAAAAAATGAAGAGGTCGAAGCCCAAGGCTTATTTTTGCTTATCCTGAAAGGGGCACAGAGTGGGAATAACATGCAGCAAAGGGCAGAAGTTGGAATCGAGCCCGCGGCCGCTCAGCGAGGACATGGGGCACCTGCTCTACCACCTGAGTAACTGGCGCCCCATTAATATTATTTTTTGTTTTGTAAAAGAACGAGGCCTCCTGAGCATCACTCCCACTGAAAATATGTTGAATATGTAATATGCTGCCATGAACTGTGACTGAGTATGATTAACACACTCATGCAACCATTTGCAACACAACAGAAGCTCCAGTTAACGTGTTTCTGCATTGCACTACAGCATGATTAAATAATAACTCAAGTGTTACAAAACCACTCGAGACGGGGATTCCTTACAGCCCGAATAAGTACGGAAGCGGCTGTGTGTTAATGGCTCAGCTGCAACAGTCTATACATCCCCGCCTGGCGATCTTCTGCCGGCGATCAAATGTTTGGGCGATGATTGATCTCAAGTTCACTCCAACGGCTAAGCCGGGAGGGAGGGAGAAGAGGAGGAACAAGAGCGAGACAAAAGATTTGAGAGGAAAGAGAGAGTGAGAATGCAGTTGGGGAAGAGAAAGAGAGAGATAAGCAGCATGTGTGAGCCTCTAACCACCAGCTGACACTCTTCATCTGTTGTGTTGTGTCTGCACGCCTGTTTCACCATCGGAGCACTGTGGGTTTGTCTGAATACATCAAAACAGCCAGAGAAACAGAGAGGGAGAGGAAGACAGACGGAGAGAGAAATAGCGTTTTCTTAGAGAGACTCCGGCATCAGCTTTCTGTCTCGCTTTCTCTTTCTTTCATTCCTCTCTGTGTAATATCATTCCCCCACTCTGTCCTGCTTTTATCCCCCCTCACCACTCCTCCTCCCCCTTTCCTTCTCTGTCTCTCTCTCAGCGTCTCTTCTCAGAAGCGGAGTTGGGAGTTGGGAGCAAAAGGCAGGAGACAGACAAGATAAAAGCTGCTTCCTGATTCTTCGGCTCTCAGCTTCTCTGCTGTCAGGCAAGAAGACAGCTAGTCAAGACAGAGAATTTCCTGCTAGATGTATCCCTGCACAGCTGCTGTCGCTAACAGGCAGACAGGCAGGGAGAAAAGAGGTGGGGAGAGACAGACAGAAGGACAGATGCAGAGGCAGGAAGACTGGCAGGTAGAAAAAAGACAGAAAGAAGATGATCCTGCAAACCTTCACTCTGACCCCGTTTGCAAAATGCAGGTTTGTGTTGAAAGTGTAAAGAGGAAAAAGCGATTTATTCTAACATCTGTCAGGTGGAAAAATTCATTTTTAACTGTTACCAGGGTCACTAACGATGTCCCACAGAGAGAAGTGATGCATGTATTGATGGCAAGAGGGATCTAGAAACATACACATTAATAGATACCACTATTACGGAGAATACAGCACACACATACACACACAAAAAAACACACACTGATATTTACTGGACACAATCATGGTAGCTAACAGTAAGACGGTAATGCTTCCTGTAAGTGATGGAGAGAGTCTGTCTTTGTGTCTTCCTGCATCTGTGATGGTATACTGTTTATACACAAAAGCGTGCACACATTCTCATACAAACACACACACACACACACAAAAATATTTCTTCCCTGACACTATCTTTTGAAGCCCTGGCCTCAAGCTTGTTGTCTTGCAATTTGTTTGTTTTATCTGCGGGGAAAGTGTCTCGAATTCTCTGAGCAGATATACTGTACAGCAGATGAACTGGAAGCATGAAATGTTCACATGTACACAGAGCAGACTGGTGGTCTGATGTAGGTGCGGATGTAATGCCACACACTTTAAGAAGTCTATCACTGCTGGAAAGATTGCCTTTTAATAACACTGGGATGCCTTTTCAGTAGAAAGATGCGAATACTTTTGCAATTGGTGCTACATGACCAGAGTACATAGAAAAAGGACACGTTTACTTAAGAGGGAGAAAACTTACGACTACCAGAATGCACTGCGCCGCACCGGACCAATACACACTACCACTGGGTGGTGACGTAATGCAAACTTGTACATGCAAAACAATAGCAGTCGGCTGTGAAGAAACTTGTCAAAAATCTTGTATTACAGTGAAAAAGTAAGCTAAAACATGTAAAACATTTTAGATGAGAAATATGCAACAGAATAACAGAATCTCAGTTTGCATTTGATCAGCGCTGCTGAGTTTTACTGTTAGATCACTGTTTTACAGCTTCTATTTTCACTGTGCAGGAAGCAGTACAGCGCCCACTTCCTGTTCACGAACTCTTGCTTTTATGGCTAAAAGGGGCACTAAAATATGTTTCTGAATACATTTTAAGCAACAAATAGGCAGTCCAGTAACACAATCTTGGTTTATATCGATCAGCACTGCCTTATTTTACCATTTGATTGTATTTCGGTCCCAGTTTGCAACACGTTCTTGTCCCAAGTCGTCACGTACTGCCGCTTTGCAGAGGACTTATGTGTCTACATATTACGCTCAAGGTATCCTTCTGCGTCTCCTGTTGGAAGCTGCTATGGTGATGTCAACAGCACATTGCAACCGACACCAGGATGTCTACAAAAACACAAGCTGACATTGATGGTTAGGTTAAGCAAAAAGGGCACATGGTAAGGTGTAGAATAAATACATCACATTCAGATAGGAAGTGAATGACGACCTCCCGCATGAAAGTCCACAGTTTGTTGGATCTAGCCACCGCCCCCTCCGCCTGCCCTGTAGGAACCTTCATGTTTCTTACATTAGGTCATTACCAGAAGTGTTTAGATCTGCTGCCTTCAAGCAGCATATCATGCAGACGCGACAGGTTTCGTCTGGCTCATTGACAACTAACACTGACCATCTGCATATCATGCTACCGCAGCAGGTGCGTATATCAACATCAGGAACTGCACTGTCCGGCCACTTTCTCAGCTGACGCTGTCCAGTATCATATCATGTGGGCACAAAAGGTGGCTTTTGGTGTCAGGATTTTACAACAAAAACAGTACTAAAACATCAGTATTTGACAACTGTGATGAGAACAGGCTGGAGTTTGAGTGAGAGAGGGGTGGGTCTGTCTCTTGATCCTCTTATATACTCTTTGTGTCCACAGAGGCGGCATAGGTAGTGGGCAATAAAAAATACAGAAGTAAAGACTGATACAAACACTGGATGACGTGTTTTGTATTAATTTGCACCATCTGGCATAGTCTCGCCAAAGTTTCTCTTGAGAGATCTGGGTGCTGGTTAGATTTAGGTTTACCACAGTTCATTTACACATACTACCCACATTGTTTTGATATAAAGCTGGTTGAAAATCAATTGAAATGTATCCTTTTAACTGTAATACTGAAGAAACATCACTTGCAACAGAATGAGTAGTGCTTCAATATCCTGCAACTTCCCCAGGAAGAAAACCTCTTGCTTTATTGAAACTACATATTTGCATTTTCAGGTTTAACAAACTAATCACATTCCTCCATAGGCCCCTGCCCTCAATCAAGCTTTGGTGACCTGTGTGTGTGGTCATGTTGGGAACACGGAGAGAGACGTTTTTTTAAATACGTTTTTTGATGTTGCAATGATCTGTTTCAAGAGCTGCAACAAACTTGACAGTTCTTAAAGTTGCTTCACAATTAACTTTCCTCCAGTGAGCCATTAAAAGCCTTTTGCTGTGAAGCAGCTGCAGAGTGTTGACTTAGCCACTGAGGTTAATGACTGCTTGTTCCAAGAAATGTGCTTCTTTTTTTGGTTCATTTTTCAACACTTTTTTCAAGGCAAGGAGGAGGTAATGCATGTTGCATTTTAAACAATAATTTCAAAAGGGACAGTTCACCCTAAAATCAGAAATAAAAAAATGTCTCTTACCTGTGAGCTGTTTGTCACTATAGATTGTTTTGGTGTGAGTTGCAAAGTGTTGGAGATATCTGCCGTACAGATGTCTGCCTTCACTGCAATATAGTGGAGTCACTCAGCTTTAAAAAACTCAACAGCAATGTCTCTTTCCAGAAATCATGACACGGTTACTCAAGATAATCCACAGACCTTTTTGTGAGCAGTTTCATGTCGGGACTATTTTCTTTTTACCAAACTACACCCACCAACCCAACAGCATGTGCATCCACATAGCTTGACTAGCACCACTGGGTTGGCAAACATTAAAGCTCAACTGAGGAAGACGGCATTAATGTTAATATATTGTGCTGTCATGAGCACAAGCCTCTCGTCCATGAGTGGATGCACACTTCCTTCTGTGCAGTGATACAGTCTGCAGGTGTAGTTTGATAGAGAGAAAAAAGTTACTATGAAACAAAAAGGTCTGGATTATCTTGAGTAACCGGGATTTCTGAAGAAAAATTGCTCTTGAGTTTTTCAGATGTTTTTTTTTTTATTGTTCTTTAAGCACCACAAGCTGAGTGTCATCTAGTCCCATTATATTAGAGAGAAGTCAGACTTCTCTACAGCTGATATCTCCAACACTCTGCAACTCACACCAAAACAATCTAGAGTGAAAATAGCACGACAGGGAAGAGGAAAAATATTGGATTTTGGGGTGACCAGTGCCTTTAATGCTCAACACTTTTTTCTGTGCTTTTCCTTTCGTGTGGAAACATGTTGAGCCTCATGACAGTGGCGGAGTGCAGTTATCCAACATTGCATTTTAAAGCTCATCCTTTGTGCATTCTCTCTCAGTGCTTCCCTCATGTGACCACATATTTTAGCACTGCCACTCTGCTCGATGAGTACACACCTGAATACACATGTGCACACTCCCTCTGTCACACACAGACAAACACACTCTCACCCACAAACACAGTCTCTCGCTTTTGGTTGCAGATGCCAAAAGCCCATCAGTCACGCTGTTCAGTTCAATCTTACATGTTGCACTTTAATTATTCAGGAACAGTTTCTCAGTTTGGTCATGTGTAGTGACGCTGATGGTGTTCCTACAGCACTGCCAAAAAAAGACAAGCTCACTAAGTGATTTATCTTGTATTCTCAGTCATCAAGCTTGTATTGAGACAATTAAATTCATATTACAACACTGCACATGCCATTATCATGATTCTTGTCTGCACATCTCCCTGACAATAATTTTAAAAGGAGCTGGTGCAACCTTGACTGATGCCAAACCAGCCAGTGTGAAACACGTGTGTGCATGCCAGCTGTGGTGACAAAAGTCAGTCTTACATGGTGAGATTACCAGCTGCAGCTGATAGCCGGTATTACTCATGCATTAACCTTTCACATTTTTCTGTGTCGGTCAACAGCTTGGCTCCTCTCTTCATGAAATTCAAAATGCACTTTGACTTTCCGGTCTGTAATAGCCAACTGCAGCTGCATGAACAAAACCATGGTGTTTTTCACCCAGTCACCAGAAAACGTGTTGGTATTTTACGTCTTCAAACCATGTATAGGTTACAATTGTGCAATATTTTGTAGCAGATGTGTTGAAACTAATATGATGAAACGTTTCTTTTAAAAGTTTCTTTCTTTCGTTTGTTAAGGTGTAGTTAGGTTTGTTATGATCATCATGTTTTGACTTAAAATACCTGGTTTTGGTTGCAAATCTCTACTGGAAATTCACCAATGTCTCTGTAGAGGAAAAACCACTTGGTGGCTAAAAAGCCGCCGAAAAATCAATGATGGATGGCTAACAATAAAAAAAAATGCTTAGAAGGCTAAAAAGATGCAAAAAAGCAGTGACAGGATGCTAAAAAACACTGGGAAGAATGGTGGTGGGTTGCTTAATAACACCCACATTAAGGGGATAAAAGCTGCTGGAAAAACAGTTAAAGGTGACAGAAAAGCGACCACATCTGGGGGTGAAACACATGGAAAGACAGTAATAGGACGCTAAAAAACACCAGTGTTTCAGGGCTGAAAAGCTGCTGGAAAAATAATGAAAAGACACTAATTAGCATCCAGATTTAAGGACTATAAAGCCGCTGGAAACACAACAATGTGTCACTAAAAAACAGCTGGTTTTGTTGTCCGTTGGTCTCAAATACAGGTCTGCAGTGGTCTATAACTTGGCAGGCATCTCACAGTGTTACACCATCCAACATCCGATCCAACTCCCAATGACAAAGTCAGCTCATACACTACGTCACTTTAGAAACAATGTTATGACACAAATGGAACGTACACATGGTTTGCAGACATGCACGATGCCAACATTTCCTTGTGGCAACCTGGCTGTGCCTTTCAAAGCTGCCACTGTTGATTTTGCTGCAAAACAGCGGCAAGTTATTCTGTCACTGCCCCAAACATCAAAAACATGCAGGACCAAGAAATGTTTGCTCAACTTGCCTTATCCCTAACTTCCTATCAGACAGGAGGACCAGATGCTTCCCATGAGAGTACAACTTTCCCTTCTTTCATGATATAATTCACTTGACACCAGTGTGTTTTTTTCTGAAACTGTCTGAGCTACAGAAACATACAGGAAGAGCACTTTCCCACCGGACACTGCTACTCTCTCTCTCCGTGGAGCTGATATCGTTCTCTCGGTCTTTTTTCCCCACATCAACATCATTTTTGTCATCCCCTCTCTTGTGTCTGTCTTTTATATTGTGATCCTCTGACTGTGGACTGTCCCTCTCTGTTTCTCTACTCTCCGCCTGCGGGATGTAGGCCCTTGTTCTGTGTGTGTGTGTACGCGTGTGTAGTGTGTGTGTGAACCCCATCCAACCCCATAGGGGCTTGTATACGAGTCTGGCCCTCTCTGCCTGCCATTGTTATGCCAGCTTTGAGCCTTTGAGCAGCTGTGTGTTTATGCCCATGAATGTGTGTGTACAATACGTGCATGTCTGAGTGTGTATGAGCATGTGAGCCATATGTGCGTTTTGCATACCGTATGTGTGTTTATTGTGTGTTTGCGAGTGTGTGTGCAACTCCTTTCTGCCAAGTCTCGGCTCCTCTCTGCGTCCGTCCATTGTGTCCAGTGTTGTGTTCAGTGGCTCTGGGCATTTGGCCGCTGCAGAGGACAATGCAGAACGGACAATGGTCGGACAATAGACGGGATGCTCTGTGGCGCAGCGGGATGAGGCACCTACCATGTACTTACAGCACTAGGAGTTTGAGTGCACATCAGAAACCATCTCTCTGAACCTTTCTGCCATTCTCTATTGTACACAAGATGTAATGTCCTAATCATGGTGTGTAACTAATTATGTGGTATATTGCAGCATTTAAAAAGCATCAGGTCCAAATCTGACTGGCAGCCAAGGCTGTAAGATGTGTGTGCGTGTGTGTGTGGGGGGGGTATTTAGCCATCCAGTCATCATGCTATACACACCCCCCTCCCCCTCCGATGACCTCCTTCGTCCAGCAGAAGCCAACTGGCAGTTTGACATCCTGTATCTAAAATCTATTAGTCATTCCTTCTCCATCGCTCCATCCATCTCTCTGTCTCAATAAGCCATCAGTGGTTTTGGTTCTGATCCAAATCAATCCTGTTCTGACACTGACCCGAATCATTCATCTCTCCCCGCTGTCTCTCTCTATCTTTCTGCCTCTCTAACAGTGGGAGTGTGAAGCCGGCTGCCAGCTAGCATCAGTCATGTTGTCAGGGTCTGGCTCTGGGGCTGCTGTTGGCTTTGAGGGCAAGTTCTGCCGCGAGTTTCTCTTCGAGTCCGCCGCTTTACAGCCTTGATGCACTGACAGCGTTTAGCGGTGTTGGCCTTGTCATATGGCTTTGGAGCAGAATTTAAGCCTGCACAAGCGAAACCTGAGGGCAACTTAAATGAGTAGGGGTTATTACCTGAAGAGGTGACTTTTGCTAAAAAACAAAACAAAAACAGTCCCAGTGATTCAAGCTCATAAAACCACTGCCAGGCAAATGAGTGTTATTTTCTCTGCTGTTTGGCACGCTGCAGACAGGCCGCTCACCCAGTGCCTCCAAAGGAATGCACATCTTTTTCTTTGATAACCGAATGTGTGTCACCTTATTTCTGATACAGAAGTTCAGGAGGTTTTTATCGTGACCCAAATTATCAGCCGTCTCTTCCTCTCCAAAACAAATAGTAAAACTGAATAAAGGAGTTTCATGTTTTAAAGAAACTCCACATTTCTGTTTGGCACCTGCTGATCTGTTCTTAACTTTTTCTGCTGAAAACTTAAGATCCAGAAATTAAGGCAGTTTGGCAGTTACTAGTAAAAACACTAGTAAAGCAGTTTGATGCTACTCGTGGCAGAGGGGCTGCTCACTGAGGTGGCTGACATGAAGCCATTAAAACTGGCCTATGGAGCCTGTGATTTGTTTGTCAGTTCTGGGCTACAGTATAAACATGGTGTTATAACATGGTGATCTCCATAAGGACCCTGCTCCTTAAATCTAAATAGCTCATTCAACTTGTTGAATAGTTAGACTGTCATTCAGCCAGGGATGCTATAAGCCGAAAATTTTGTTTTTTCTGACCTCTGACTCTTCCCGGTCACAGAGGACAAATACAAGTACTGCAAAACAACAGTTGCCATTTGCAGCCGGGACAAGAAACAGTGTGGTGGATGCACGGCCTTATTAAAGTAACACTGACCCATGAGGATTTGGTCAGAGAAGAGTATGTCCACCACATAAATTGACCAAGCGACCAGAAGTCTACAGCCCTAGCTATTTGCAGTACTTCTACTTTCCAGTGTTTTGCGACTGAGGCGGACGGTTGAGCTTCCTCACTTGAGAAAACCTCCTTTTTGCTGATGTGGCCGGTATGGTAATGCACAGCATGAACAGCTGTTTCAGGTTCATAAAGGCACAGACAGAGATCTCACTGAAAAGGCTGAGCTGATTCTTATTGTCTTGCTCATACATTATTTTAAGACGTTTGTGGTGTTTGAACATAATGTTGAATCACACGAGTTTTATTGTTTTGACCTGTGCATCAGTACTTCATGTGTTTGCAAACAGCTGTCAGACCTCTCAGAGTCAGTGCCAGAGAAAACAGCCTCTTCTTCAGCTTCTGAGCACGATGATTAGTTAAGTACCTAAACTAACGTCATGTTCTCCACCCCGAAGATCTGAGTCACGTACAGATAAAATTAGATTGTGAGTGTAAAAGCAGCTGCATTGTGTAGTTAGTGTGCTCTTTGCTGGAGTTAATCTCATCCTTCTTCTCTCTCCTCTCCTTTTCTTTCCTGCAGAAAATGTCATTTACCTGCTGTCTACTCTCCCGGGACTCCTGAAAAGACTCACAAAATTAAGAAAAGATTCACTCCTACACAGTCATGTTTCTCTTTCTCTGTTGCCCCCTCCCTCTCTCTCCTATCTTTTCCATTTTTCTTTCCCCCTTCCGTGTTTCTCTGAGATCAAATACAATCTATCTACCCAACATGACAGGCAGTTTACAGCTCTTGCAGGCCTTCAAGATTATAAAATGTAAAACTATTCTGCTTTTTTAGATGTATTTTCCACCAAAGCCCACAGAGTCTCCTCCAGATTTAATTGGCCCTATAAATAAACTGTTCTGCTGCAAAAGTCGTTTAGAGGGAGAGAAATGGGGGGAAACACACACACACACACACACACACACACACACACACACACACACACACACACACACACACACACACACACACACACACACACACACACACACACACAGACTGAGACAGAAAGATGGTGAGATGCAGAGATAGGAAGACAGAGACACACGGACAAAGAGAGACGGTGTGAATTACCACCGTAGATGAATGTAATTCTCCAAGTCTTGCCTGACTAGTTGTTCAGACAGCTGACTTTGGATGGAGACAAATAGTGATGGCTTCATCGGAGCAGCTGAGAGAAAGAGGATCTGTGCGTGCCTCACAAGAAGACAGAGAAAAACAGATGCAAGGTTAGGAAAAGACCGACTTGCAGAAAAAGAGACGCAAGATGTTTATGAAAATGTATGATAATTTGTGACACCTGTAACTTGTTATGCTGTCAAGAAAATATTCTCCTACAAATACCTGGCTGTTAGGCCTCTTGTGCTCTGCTCACACAGACGGACTGACATCTGTTTGCTACTCCTACTCAACTGCATAAAAGTAGTTGGTAAATGCACCGCAAATACACCTTTTTATCCAAAGCTCTTTACAGTTTCACCTGTCATTTACATTCACACACACACAACGGCAGAGAGCTACAATGCAAGGTCAATTGACATGTGGACTGGAGGAGCTGGGGATCAAACCGCTAACAGCCTGATGACCCACTCTACCTCCTGAGCCACTTCACACTAAATGACGGAAAAACTGATTGTTTCGGTCAACTGCTACAACCCAGTCGCCAGAAGAAAATGTTGCCATTGTAGGTTTTTGCAGAGCATGGATACATTATATATCATCGGATATGATATCGGATCATATCAAAATTTCTTAGTGGCGTTGTGTATGAGGTGACTGTCATCAGAAAGTGCAGGGGTTTGCTGATGGTGGAGGGTGGGTGTGACACCTTCGCAAGACGCCTGCCAAGCTTCACATCACTGCTTGAGACCACCAAAAAACAAAACCAGTTGTTTTGTTGACACCACATTTTGGTTTTGGTAGTAAAACAGATATCGAGATATCGTAAGAAAGACGCTTCATTTCAAATTCATAACTCAACCTTTTCTCATCCATTCAAGAGTTTTCAAAGCAAGTGACAGGAATAAAAAGAAACATCTAAAGGTTCAGCAGTGCAGCACTGTGTCACTCAAGACCGGTTAGGACATTCCAATAGAAACGATGCAATCGTAGCGCCGGTAGTTGAGCAGCTACAGCACGTACCACACGATCACAGTATGCTGGGTTTGATTCCAGCCTTTAAATCCTGATTGCACGACATATCCCTCTCCCTTGCTATTTTCAGTTGCTTCCTAACAGTCATCTCTAAAATACAGGCATAAATGACAACTGCACAGGGTTGAATTTTTTCAGAACTCACCAGTTTATATTCTATTAAGGCCCGAAATTACATGTATTAAAGGGTGAGTCTGCCAAAGGTCCAACCTCTGATCCAAACATGGTCACCTCTAGTTTCAAAAAGCCAAGATGGTGACAGCCAAAATGCTGAACGCAAGGCTTCAGAACAGCCGTCCACAAACCAACTTCAGCGACATCCATTATTTATACAGTCTATGCTTCACACTGATTTTGTTGCTGATGTTACCTTGTGTTCAGTTAGCCCACGTTGTAAAATGAAAGAAATTCTTTGTGTTTATATGTTGCCCCAACTTATCATAGGCAGGCAAAAATGAGATATGACCATGAGTCTGTTTGGTAAACATAGATAATATTTGATCTGAATTTCTCCCATTTGTCCAATCTTCCAGGACACGTGGACCGTCTCTGAGAGAAACCCTGTATGGAAAGCCTTCCTAGTAGAGTGGAGGCTGCCATAGCACCATTTAAAAGCTCATGGTTTTGCAAGTAGATGTTTAACAAACTTATAAAGGAGGGAAAAAGGCTGCTTGAGGATATTTATGATGCTTTTGAGAGTTTAGCACATTAATTCTGATGCACCTGCAACAAACTGTGAATCTCAGGTACAAAAGCATCTGCACACAAGTGACTCATTAACTTGAACACCAATTAGCAGTGTGTGTGCCTGCTTGAGCTCTAATACACGTTAACAGACGAAAATGAGATTTTTTTAAAGAGCAAGTTATCGACAGCAACATAAGGCAAGTTTTAAAAAAAAATAAGGCCACATACCTGCTGCCTGAATTGCCGGAGCATCACTCATATAAATGGGATAATTGTGCAATGTTGCAGGAGGAAAAGCCCCCAAAAATCAGGATGCCTAACATATGCCAGAAACGTTACTGGTGAAGAGGAACAGTGGTTACATCGGTCACAAATTGGGAAAAAACAGCTCATCCATTGAATGTTTGTATACGTGAAAACACTGGCGTTTGTGCGTGTAAGACATTTGTATATTTGCATGTTTATGAAAAAAAGTTGAGGGCGAGCGAACGAGCATGACTGTGAGATTTGTGTGTGTTTGTGAGACAGAAAGAGAGTGTAATCATTGCCGTGCAGGGTGTTGACTCTACAGGGATGTGCAGAAACATGCCGTCTAATTAACAGTGTCCTCTCCGTGGCGAGGCTGGTTCCCACAGCCCCAACAGCCATGATTAAAAGAGACTCTCTCAAAGGACGGGAAGCACTTCCAATTCACTCCAGATACTTCCTGGACGCCTTCCACACACAATCAACCATCTCATCTTGACCAGAACGGACGCTCTTTTAACTCTCAGTCTCACTCTGTGGCTGGGTCCTTCTCAAGTACGCACACACTTTTCTCCGACTTTCTCTCTCGTTCCCTTCATCTGCTTTTTTCTCTCTCTGCTCTCCTTTCTCCCCGCTAACACTCGTTCTCTCTTCCCACCCCTCTCGCTTCTCTCACCCTTGCTGTCTGCCAAGGCTTCACATCAAAGCCGATGATTGGTTTCTAACTGTTCAGCAGGCAGTATTTTATCCTGCTTTGTGTGAAGAGACCAAAATAATCAGCATGAATATGGAAAAAAACTTGCTTCTATGGTAATATCCAGCCCAGTAATATCCATATCAGTCAAACTAACTTGGCTTAATTTGACTTACATACAAACGGATGGCAGCGCTTTACTCCAAAGTCCCCTTGGCTTAGACTCACATTGTAAACACTGACTTTGACTTATGTGTATAAATATACCAACTTGTCAAGGTTGTTGGCTCGGCACTGAAGTTGACTCATGTACAGAAAGCAACAATTTACTTCATTTCTGTTGTTTTCTTGGCACCGTCTCCACCTCCTGATGTAGAGTCTCCTCACCTTGGTGTGACTCCTCAGTACACAACCACTGCTCAAGGTTGCTGGCTAAGTGTTGCGAAGCTGTTTTTAGAAGTTTTTTCAGCAAGGTCTCCAACTAATTTAATAGTAAATTTGAATTAAATTAGTTTCTTGTCCTTGGGCTCAAGTGCTATCAAAATAAATTCATTTGGGACATGATATCAGAAGTTTTAAGTTACACATGCATTTAGAATCCCTGTAAAACAACTATCAATCCAAACTGGCAGAATGGCAATGATTACATTATTTTTGTACATTATTATTTGGAGGATACGTTGATACTTTACATTTCAACAATGTTGTGGTTAGTGTATGGTTAGGTTAAGGCACAAAAGTTAGGATACTGTTTAGGAAATTATCACGTTTGGCTTAAAATACCCAGTTTTGGTGGCACAATCCTTGCTCCGACAGATGGTTAAAAAACATCCGTTTGGTAGCTAAAAAGCTGCTGTTTTTTTAGACATAAATCTCAGGTATAAAGTTGTTCCTTGCTTTTATTTATTTATTTAGTAAGTAATTATTTTGTTACTCTTTTGTACACTGCTGGACCTGAGTGACTAGTTTCGTTCTTTTCATGTGTAC
Organism: Plectropomus leopardus; assembly: GCF_008729295.1. Classification (NCBI taxonomy): domain Eukaryota; kingdom Metazoa; phylum Chordata; class Actinopteri; order Perciformes; family Serranidae; genus Plectropomus; species Plectropomus leopardus. The sequence goes on along the minus strand of NC_056469.1, from coordinate 28,410,726 downwards.
ACATGTACAAACATTGGTCTGCAGATTGGTGCCTTGCCTTGTTGTAATGCCATCATAGATTGTAGAAATAATGGACATAACTACCGTGACGTCACCCGCTGGTGTGTGGACTCCAGCTGTGAAGCCTCGAGAGGTTGGAGCTGTGGAAGATTAAGAGATGAGTTTGAATCACAGATTGTGGCGAAAACTTGCAGACAGCCTGTTAATAAACGCGGCCCCGCTCTTGAATATGCGTAGCTTTTGGCCTTAATAAAATTTAAACGACAAAGTTATAGAAAAATCTGCCCATCATGTGGACGCCACAGGGTCTGTCCCACTGCGTCCTCGTATCATGCTGTCGGGGCAGGTCCTGTCTAGTCGGTTCAAAAGGTGGCTTTTGGCGTCGGGATCTCATATAAAACTCACTTCAAAAGCAGCGATGTTTGACTACTTCAGAATGAGAACGGTCTGGAAAGTTTACTGACGGCGCTGCAGTATTTCATGTGTGTGGATGAGAATGTGTTAAAGTTGTGCACACTTTCAAAGCACTTTGTCTCACATAAACTGTTCAGTAACGGTACCTGTTATTGTGGAGAAATAAGCTGCGTCACTGCTGCTGACACTTCAAATCTGCCACCTGCAGAGTGTCATACGCGCCTCAGATTAGCAGCCACAAATGACGCGTTTCAGTAAATTGCTTCCAGTGGGCTCGAGCTTTAACTTCAATCAAAGTCTCCCACAAACCCTGGCCTCACTGGTGAGCTATACCCTGGTTTCATACATTCAGAGGCAGAGATGACAAATTGTCTGAAAGGAGGGAAGGTATCTGCCATTTGGGTTGTTCACCTCTAGAAATAATAAGTTCTGAGTAAGCATATTTTGATACCGCAGTATTAGCAGGAATCCCTGTGGCTCAGTGGATTAAGTCTTGTGACATGATCTGAATCCTCACAATCTTTGTCACATTGTCCCTTTTCCTGTTGCTCGGTGAAATGAATTAAGCAGAAATGCTTTTTTATGAGGCAGAAAATGGAGGGAGAGATACAGAAGGACTGTAACAGATTGAGGGGGGGAGGGGTAGGGAACGGGGGGGTGAAAAGATGTATTTCGCTTTCAAAGATTGATAAAAGAGAGATATTTCTGTAACTGCGGGCTAATTCAATGAGTAGTGCCAGATCTCGCTTGGGATTTACAGGCCTGGCTTCAAAACAATTAGCTGGAGAATGGGAGGCGTTTAAAAGACAAGGAGATCTTAATACAGCTGTGGGTATTTCCCTATGGAGGAGTCATTTTTACAACCTCCTTACAGAGTCTCACTCTCGCTCTAATACTGCCAGCCAATCTCCTCTGTCTCGTTTCACACAGAAGACAATTTTCTGAACGCCGCTGTAGGGAAAAGAGAAAAGAGAGGAAGGAAAAGGGACCGTGCTGCTGACAGAAAGTGAGAAGAAATTAAAAAAAAGAAAGAGATATGAGAGAGTGTGAGGTCTGAGACAGAGTTAGAGAGAGGCAAACTGAAAGTGAGATAAAAACACAATTGGAAGACGGGAGCAGCGGGGTGGGAAAAGAGAGAAGGGAGAGCTTAAACGCTGAGACAAACGGCCACAAAAAGAGGCAGAAACAGAAACCCCAAGAAATAGATAAGGCTCAGCAGAAGGCAGGTTGTGGTTGTCTGGGGAGCTGGAAGATTGAACGTCCCTTACTCTTTATGAGGACTTCCTGCTTGCTGCGCTCTGTATGCCGAGGGCCAATCAGTGAGTCCATCTGTCCGTGGGGGCCAATCAGTCAGAGCGCAGAAGAACTAAGTCAGCATGTCCTTGTCCACACAGGTAATCAAAGACACTGTTAAACCTCTACCACTGTGAATGCTCTTAAAGCAGCGGTTTCCACGCTGTTTCACTCACAGCAGAGGCTGCCTTCAGGTAGTTTAGCCTCTTTTCTCGTGGCAGCAGCAAACTGCGGCTGAGTTATTGTACTCTGTTAACCCTTTGACTTTAACCCTGGGGGCTAATGTGGCATTGATGTGGAAGTTACCAGAAACCTGTTAATACCATTCACATTCAAGATGTAATTAAAAGCTTTTATATAGTGGAGGTAAATAATAAAGAAGTGCCTTAAAAAGTAAATATACACCTCATGTGGGACAAAGTCAGCCGTCTAAGGTAATTAAATGCAAATTTAAAGCTGCACTCGTCAATATTTTTAGACGAAGCGGACCACATGACTAAATGTAATGTGACTGAGCACACTCGAGTGACGAGCCGGTCCGTTCTAGGTCCAGAGTCGTCAAATACTGTCGCTTTTTCAGTGATTTCCGTGTGAGATCCTGACACCAAAAGTCACCTTTCGAGGCTGTGTGATACACCAACGAACAGGAGCTGAGAATATAGCCGTGCAGAACCAGTTATGGTGTTATGATATGCTACGATACGTTACCATAAGTCAAGAGTACTGACGTCCCTTTAGGAGGGGCGGTGAATAGGTCCGACAAATGCCGGACTTTCATGTGGGAGGTTGGTATTCTCTTCCCGTGTGAATATGATTTTTACCTTACCGTGTGCCCTTTTTGCCTCATCCTAACCATCCTTGCCTTTGTTGCCTAATCCTAAATGGGCCAATGTTCTTTTGTTGACGTCCCACTGTTGGTTACCATGTGCTTTTGTTTCTTAAACATAACCAACATAAGCCCACCATGCGCTTTTTTTGACATCCCAGTGTCAGGAGCAGCATTTAAGGCTTAAATTTACACATAGATGAGAGGCGTTACGACTGTAGTAACGCCTAACATCTCTGCGAGCCGTTGCTACAGTCTTTGAGTCAGATCCACCCCTCACTCCTCCACAGCTCTAACCTCCCGTCCAAATATGGTCACCTCTGGCTGCAGAAAACCATGATGGCAAGGTCAAGAAAGAAAAACTCGAGGCTTCAAAAAGGCAGTCCACAAACATATGTGGGGGACAGTAGCTAAGTCCATTATTTATACTGTATATGGGAGCAACAAACCGACAAAGTAACCTAAAGTGCTGCTGGTCTCAGCGAAAAAGTAACAACACAATGACGTTTGTTAACGGATAACAGTGCAATTGTACAGACTGCAAATGGTAGTACAACAAATACAGAATGATTAAATTAACAGGTTACTATACCATTACCATAAGTATAATGGTAACTGTATAATGTGTACCACTGTGACAGCCTTAAAAACCCAAAGAAAACTTTTTTCCAGTGCAATCTAAAGAAAACTATATGCAAGAGGAGAAAAAAAAGAAACAAATCAAACAATTCCTGCTGGGACAGTAATGCCACTGGCTACAGCTGTATCGCAGAAAGGATTAGTGGGATCAATCGCAGACAATGATTACTTTTTTGGGCCAATTTACACACTAAGCAGGCCTCCAGGAAATTGGGAGTCCTATTTGACCTGAGTCATAAGTTTGAGCAACTAAAATTGTAGTCCAGGTATGTTTTACCAACAAACACTGCGCAAAAATGAGATTGAGATATCCTGTTTATCTGTCAAAACTAAAAAAGAACTCCACTGTGCTCAGTGTGTGAACCGCTTCGTCAAACAATTTTTTGTTTTTTATCTCGACTGTAGCATTTAGTAACACTGCTGAATCACTTTTTCGAAATATTATCAAAACTACTTATTCAAACACATCTTTTGCAAGTCCCCACAGTATATACACATACAGCAGTTCTCTGTAAGGCAGCAGCCCATGTCATCAGACTACTCCCACTAACACCTCCTCCTCTCTGTATGATAAATGGACTTCTCCCTGGAGAGTAAACAACAAAGTCATCCAACCTCAACCCTACCAGTCACTGTCACTTTCAGGGATAGAGAATCACGAGTTACATGTAGCAGAAATACAGATATTAGGCGTTCAGACACATTGCACTGAAAACATGTGACAATGTCACACTGGAAGGCAACGATGACCCAAGGTCTTCCTCTGACCTGCAGGTTCACGGGGTGAACTAGAATCACCGCCCGTGATTGCATGCCTCTGCGCCTACTGCGTCTCTAAAAACAGAGATGCTTTATACACATCTCATCCCAGAAGCACAAAATATCTTTACACTCAGCAGTTTCAGGACTGTTGTTACCAAATCATAATATGACCAAATGTCTCCCCTTCATTTTCTCAGTTATGATATTGTAAACAGTAAAGTGTTTTATGCAGAACATTATGATGTAACGGTGAAGTTGACCTTTGACTTTTTTGGATATAAAATATCAGAATTTTATCCTTTTACACGTCTGTGTGAATTTTAATCATAATAAGTGTATTAACCATTGAGTGATGGCCAAAAACATGTTTTGTGAGGTCACAGTGACCTTGATGTTTGATTACCAAAATCTAATCATTTTATGGTTGTTCTTCAATTAAAGAAATTCCCTCAAGGTGTTCTGGAGATGTCACGGTCACAAGAATGAGACGGATGCAAGATCAAAGAGACCTTTGACCACTAAAATCTAAATTCAGCGTTGAGTCCAAGTGAGCGTTTCTGCTGAATTTTGAGAAGTTCCCTCAAGGTGTTCATGAGATAGTATGTTTATGAGACAAATGAGAGATAATGAGAGAAATGTGAGGTCACAGTGACCTTGACCTTTGACCTATGACAAGCAATTTCTACTCAGTTCATCCCTAAGTCCAAGTGGATGTTTGTACCAAATTTGAAAAAAATCCCTCAAGGTGTTCTTGAATTATCATGCTCACAAGAATGAGACAGACAAGGTGACCGTGACCTTGACCTTTTACCAACAAATGCTAATCAGTTTATCTTCAGTCCAAGTGGACATCGGAGTCAAATTTCAAGAAATTTCCCAAAGGCATTTGTAAGATATCACACTCACAAGGCTGACATGGATACAAGGTAACTGTGACCTTGACCTTTGATTACCAAAATCGAATGAATTAATCTTGGAGTGCAAATTAATGTTTGTGGCAAATTTGAAGATATCCTCATAGTGATTCTTGATATATTGTGTTCATGGGAATGGGACGGACGGATGGACGGACGTAGTACCCAGAAAGCTGGTGCAGAGGCATAAAAATGTCACTTTAAATGTTGTCTATTTGATTATCTCGGGGACTAGGAAGAGCAATGTTACATTTATCTATGTTTTAACTTGGAATGATACATTGCAAACAAACACTAGCTTTTGCCTGTTGCTTGCTTTCTTTGTGACTTCTGTGTCTTTCTTTTTGATGCCTTGCAGGACTCAAGTATTGTTCCAGGCTGCTGTAAAATCAATATAACCTGAGAATCATCAACACCCAGAAAAAAAATGCACTTATCTCCTCACATACTGGACTTCTGGCGTTCTGTTAACCTGAAGAAAATTAAAAACTCTTTAAGCAAGAGCATCACAGTTGTCAGACAACCACTTGTGAATTCAGCAGCTTTTCTGCCTGTGTTTTCTGCTTTTAATTCAAAGTTTCTGCGTTATTTGCATGTTAAGGTGTCTCTCTCACCGGGGACCAATTAAATGATAAAGCAGTGCTGTTACAGGTTTATGGAAATTCACCCTGCAAGAGGCTTGTATTGATAAATGGCGTGGAATTACAGAACAGCAAATAACTGTAGGTGGTGTATATTATTTTTCCTTTTTTTAATTGATAAGGTTGCAGAGGAAAATGTAGTGTCTTAGGGTGAGTAGCAAGCCTTTCTCAAGGGTATTATGTTTAAAGAGAAAAGACGGGACTAAAATGAAAGAAACACACAGGGAAGCTCTGAACTAATGCAATGGCTCAACAGCTTGCTCAGCTCAGGACACAAGTGAAAAATGGAGTCTCTTATTGTGGCAGCCAACATCATTAAAGCTGCATTAAGCAATATTTTTTACATTAACATTATTTCAGATGGCTCCCTGAATCAACAGCCCAGTCTGACAGTTTTTATGCTCGTTCTATTGCTTTGCTGAAAAAAAAGAACGAAAACAAAGCTTTGATTTATGTAAAATCAAAGACAGATGCTCTCAGTTCACAAGCTCAAAATACTGAACTGTACCAAAATTAAATTAGACATATTAACCATCACCTTATTCCTGCATGCGCTGATTACAGGGATGCTCAACCTGCTCTGCTTGGAGGACACTTGTGCAAAATGACAGGAGGCCAGGGACCAGTCACAGCAGCCCCATACACTTTTCTACGATTTTAACATTTCTCAGAATTTAGTAGGATTTTACAACATTTCTAGGATTTTAGGACATTTCTCAGATTGTAGGAGGTTTCTAGAATCTTAGCGTCTGTAGGATTTTAGGAGGTTTTTAGGGTTTTAAAGACATTTCTAGGATTCTAGAAGATTTCTGGGATTAAGGACATTATTCAGATTTCAACACTTTCTCAGATGGTTTCTAGAATTTCAGCAAGTTTGTATGATGAAGTTTTTTCTGATTTTAGGACATTCCTTTGATTTTGAGACATTTCTAGGATTTTAAAAGGTTTTTCAGATATAAGTACATTTCTAGAATGTTAAGACATTTCTACGATTTTAGGAAATTTATAAAATTTAGGACATTATTCAGATTTTAAAACATTTCTCAGAGTTTAGGACATTTTCAGGGTTTTAGGACATTAACTAGGACCTCTGTTGGGGGTTTTGGGGGATCCTCCACTGGCACTTTTTTTGATAAACAAGCTCTATCTTGATGCTGTTTTATGCACTTTATTATACTAAAAGTACAAAAATAGGTCTCAGTGTGAATCACTTTATTTTTATTGTGTATTAGAAAATAGTTGGGGGACCACGCAGCACCCTATCAGGGGCTGGATTTGGTCCGCACGCCTCATGTTGAGTATCTCTGGCTTATTATCTTTAAGAATGTCAAAGAAGGATACAGTCGCACTGAATGATTTATCAAACTACAGCTCCTCACAGCTTACAAAGTGCTCTTCCTAAATAACAAGTTGGACTGATTTATATAAAAGCATCTGGAATTTGTATGAAGCATCATCCACTTAGAGGAGACTGACAGGCACAGAGACAGACAGACAGACCAAAACATACACACATGCTCATAAACACTCATACTCCACCATGAGTCAGAAAGGCCTCTTGATGTTCTCATCAAGCCAGAAGGCACAGCAGGGACTGACGACTCACTGTCAAGAGACAAATCAGCGCACACAAACACACACATGGACGCACACACACAGGACAGGAAGAATAATGTCTAAACATTTTCCCCAGAGAAGTGGCTGTTCTTTCATCAAAAAGTTAACTGTTTGAGATTCTGTATGTGTAAAATTTGTTTTTTTATTGTCTGTCTATGCCCTGTAAAGACAAAGATTGATATAAAGAGATGCTCTTTTGTCTTGGGAAAGAGACAGGATACAGATAGATATTGTCCTCAAGTTTTTTCTTAAGTGAGAGTGACAGATAATACAGAAGTTTGTTAATTGCAATCCTATTGAGTGAGCACAGAAAAAGTTAAGATCTAATCAGTCTGCCAGTCCAGGTTTGTGAGCACAGAGGGACAGTTTTTTAAGTACTAACACAAAATCGACTCACTTCAAAATGTAAATTTTATGTCCCAACTCTATTTGCCACCTCCCTAAACAGAATTTTTTTCCTCAGTTGCTGTAATCTTCCCACACTTTGCGTTATGATTTTTTGCATCAGCTTCTTCGGCATTCACACTGACTGCTTCACTCGCTCCTCAGAGGCAAAATAATTTATAAGTCTGCATCTGAGCCCACAGACAGGGCCATCCATCAGTCTAAGTTACCTCTGAAGGTCCTTAACATTACTTAATGTCTTACATCTTTGATGTTTTGTTTTATGACTTTTCTGTAGTTCAGTTGCGACCTGGAAGTGTCACAGCCTTCCTTCAACTCCAAAGTGATTGACTGGTTTCAGGAGATATCAATGCCCACATTTTAAACGTTTAATTTTCGTGTGCAGCTTTGGCCGAGTCAACTCTGACACACCAAGCCGTCAATGTCGGGCCCTTTGGTGAGCATCTGTCACTCTGGTTTTTGTGGTTTGTACCTCACCATTGGCTTTCCTTTATTTTGGCCCATTCAGCATAGTGGTAAAGCCTGTTAGGGAATAAAATCACTCTGATTGGCAGATCAGCTCAGTGCAGAAGAGAAACAGAGGTGAGAAAAGCAAATAAAAAGGTTTTAGCCACTGAGCGCTTTAGTGCTTTGTCTCTCTGTCTCAGCGCTCTCATTAGTGATGTCTATTGATTTTCCAACATACCTTAGATTAAACTGTGTGTTAAGAAAAAAAACACTCAACCAGCAGTCCAGCAATGTGTCTAACCTATGTAACAGCAGCAACAGAAAGTTTGCTTTCACTGGCCTCTGCAGCAGCTGCTCCTCTAATGCATCAATCTGATCTGATCATACTGACCATCAAAACCAAAACACCAGCTTGTAGTCAGAACCCAGTGCAGTTCATTTGCTAAGCCCATAGATACACTTCATAAAAGTTGCACACTGAGTTCTGGCTGTGACCAAAACTGGATTTAAAAATACATTAATTTGGCGTTAAAAACAATCATTTTGGAGTCCTGTTTTGAACACAAAGGATGACACACAATGACCTCATACACCTGACGTAGAGGAATGACTGTTGACTTTGTGTCAGACTGCTCCGTTTTAAAATATATTGTCCGTGACACTCTGCCAAAGTGCTCTCTCCACAGGTGGGCATTTTTTCACACAGCAGCCCAGTGAGGGTGGTATGTGCTTTTGACCTTCATCTTTCCAGCTCATGAACTCTGACAGGATGGGTTGGTGTTTCGCTTTCAAGTCTTTTTCAAAGCACAAATGAGACAGAGAGAGATACTGTAAACTCGGAGAAGTAAGAGGCTTCAGTGTGCTCGGATAACTCTCAGCTGGCTTAAGATCAATAATACAACCACAGCTGCGCTATAGTGACGCAATGAATTGACAGGACGAACTGACTAATAGGGTTAGACTGCCTTCACTCTGACAGAGGATGCGTATGAGGTGATCTGCTCTGTGGGTCCGTTATCGTCAGCATGTTCTTCTCAGTGAATTTCAGTAAACTTTATCAAGAGGACTGCACTTTGAATTTAAGAACAGGAAAAACATTTCCTCTTTAGATTTAAGAAGCAAACATGCAGTTATTTAATTATAATCTATATTGGGGTTTTTACCCTGATTTTAAAGGTTGCATGATAGTAAAGTGATGTACTTTTCTCTACTTGTTTTAATACTTGCCTTTACCCACTTAGTCATTATATCTACATCACAAATGATTATTGATCAAAAATGGAATTAGATTAATATTTTTTTTAAAGTAGCAATAGTCATAACTACAATATTGTCACATCAAAGGGGGAATTTGCTTAAAACATTGTAATGTCCGATTCTGTCTTCTAGTTCTTGCATTATTAAAGTGCTTTTGAGGAGATTTAAAAACACTGATATATATATTGGGTATTGAGATATAGTCTAAAAATATCACAATATAATTTTCAGCCCATATCACCCAGCCCCGTATGTGGCCATAGTTTAAATTATTTTTTGTTTAAAAAGAAATGAGAAGTATAAAAATATAGGAAAGAAACAAATGTGCTAAATGTGTTAAATATAAATGCAAGAGTACAATAGGTATAAATTGTATAAGAGTGCATTGCACAGTTGAATTATTATTCAACTTATTCTCAAAGAATGATTTGTATAATATCCTACGAATAAGCACCCTGCTAGTGAAGTTACATCCTTGACAAACAGTTACAGACGCTCACTTTAGCCAATAAAAGTTGCTATGGTTAGATTTAAAAAAAGAAAAGAAATGACGAGGATGTGCCTTAAAATGACTCAAAGTTCACACAGCTTCGAATACATGTCTCCAGAGGACTGTCCCAGAGGAAAGTCCCAGAGAAAAGTTTGCATTTTTATGACCCATCCCCAACCCCAGCTTAGTTCGGCACAATAACATAAGGGCCTCACATCAGTATTACATACAAAACAGTTCTGCAGGATAGTAAATGCATCTTGCAGCGTTGCCGATGCATTCTGTATTATCAGTTTGAAACTGCACTGCTTCTTCACATGCTACATGGATTAAGAGATAAAATGTAGAGAAAGGTGCATTTTGAAGTATGTCACAAACATACTTTTGCCCAAGGCATCACCACGAGCGTACTTCATGGTAGAGAGAGGGATAGAGGAGACAAGTGATGAGGATGAGGAATGAATTCCCGATCACAGAGAATCATAGACCCCCCTCACATTCTGCATTAAAATGTGCTTTGGGTGTTTGGATTGCAGTCAAAAGGTGCTTAACCACAAGACAGTACACGTGTAAAGAAGGATTGTGATCCAAAACACCTCTGGAGGTGGTCAGGGGATACTGTGCGAACATTTTTGTAACTTATAAATAGCATACTCAGAGTGCTGCTTTGTCACTTTATTACCCAGCGATATTTTCTAACAAGCTTACCCAAAACCTGACCTGCAGGACCTCATTAGTAAGCTTATTAGTGGCAACAGGGATACGCTTATCATACCGTGTACATTTGTTTGTCTACTGAATTGAAAAAAATACAATCAGATGGAGAATCTCTCCTGCACATGTGCATCACTTTACCCTCTTGAGAGCCATAATTTCATTTTAAAACGTTCTCAAGAGTCAATTATAATAAAAGTGTTTGTTTACCAAAAAGCAACTGCTGTTTTATTCATTTAAGGCTACCTGTAATAACTACTAATAATAATAACAGCAATAATAATAATAATAATAATAATAAATAAAATGTAATATCATAAATCATGAAACCGTGACAGTTTCTGAGATGGTTTATTATACCGTGAAAATCTAATATTATTTGCAACCCAACTTTGCTTTTAAAGCTCTTTTGCCTATAAAAATGCCCACAAATGATGTTTGATTAATAATGACTAAAGGTGAAACAGGCAAGACCTGTTACATTTATTCAGCAGGCGTCTTTTAATTCTGTCACCACCTCAACAGCTTTAGACCATCTCCTGCTCGAGCTTTATAAGCACGTGTGTGTGAACGACGATGTGCTTTAGCTCCGGCATGGGGCTGTTAGGGGAGGATTGGTGCGTGTGTGTGTGTGTGTGTGGTGTGTGTGTGTGTGTGTGTGTGTGTGCGCGCGCGCACGCGTCTAACGAAGGAGGAAACTCAGGGAGACAGTTGCCACCACCATTTCAGCACCCAACAGTAAAGTATTGATCTCTTGTTTCAGCAGCTCTTTCTTTTTACATCTCTCTATCATCACTCTTTCTGCTCTGGTCTTTCATCCCTCTCTTCATGCTCTGTCTCCGATATTTCTTTGCCCCTATGTTAAATTACATTTATTTTCTATTCCATTTTCCATGTCTATATATTTAATATCATCCGTAACCACCATGAAACACAACCTAATGTCCTTTTCTTTCTCTCCCCCCTCTTCCTCTCCTTTACTTTCTCAATTTATCCCTCATTCAACCCTCACCCCTCCTCCCCTCATGCTGTTTTCCCCTCTCCTTGCATCCCTCTCTCCCTGACTCCTACAGATGTTAACCTTGTAGCGCAGTTTCCTCAGGTTGGAGAGAAACACAAAGAGAGAGAGAGACAAAACGATGCAGAGCTCAATACCTCCACCCTCAGGCGATGACGTGAACTCTTCTCTCACAGCTTGACGGTAATAAAATCAAACCTTGATGATTCATGGATTTTTACAGCAGTGCTGTAGAGGGCTGTAAATCATTCTAAGATATCGTCCTCATAAACCTTGGCACAGAATCATGGCTCCTATGCAGACAGAGATGTATAGTATCGGGATGCTGCTCTCATGGGTCTATGTTGTTCACCTGAAGACTTTGAAGGGAACTTAAGTCAAGCTATTATATTCAATGAAATACTGTAATCTGTCAGAGATACATAGAAAGACAGACAGACAGATAGATGTTATGCAAAGAGCTTACAGGGACTAGGAAAACAAATCAACATCTGTGAAATTAGCCGTGTCTCAGTGGAGTTTCTTGCTGTTGAGACAATAAATTATCTGCGATTCTCCACATGTGCAAGCATAATATTAATGAAAGTAATTACGCTGAGACAAAACACAACCACAACAAACAAGCCGTATGCTAAATAAAGGCAGAACAAGGGAAAGTAATGCAGAGCTTTCCTCTTAGCTAAGGCACTCAAGTCCCAATGATTCAAGCCACGGGACCGTGCAGCTGATCTTTAACAGCGTTCTTAACTGGGGTCACTTTCAGGGTCACACAAGTCCTAAATACACTGTTTATTGTTCTTTTTATATCACCTACCAAAAGGCAAGGCAGGTTACCATGATGCTTAGCATTTTAATCAGGAAAAGGGACCAAAACACATCTGTATGTGCTATCACAATTTTTGGATCACAGTTTGGACTACAGTTTTCACACCCAAGGTGTTTGCAAAATGAGTCTGAAAACTGGCTTCTGACAGAGACGACAGAGACGACTTTGACTTTATAAAAGGACTGTTCACCCCCAAATCAAAAATACATATTTTTCCTCACATCTGTGATGCTATTTATCAGTCTAGATTGTTTTATTGTGAGCTGCTTAGTGTTGAGATATCAGCCGTAAAGACGTCTGCCTTCTCTTGAACATAATGGAACTAGATGGCACCCAGCTTGTGGTACAAAAAAGGGAAAAATAGGAAAAATGTGTATTTTTGATTTTGGGGTCCCTTTAAAAGAGCTTGTTAGTTGCCTCCATTATTATTAAATCAGAGATAGAGATAAAGAAACAATAAAGTGGACAATGCAGAGGACGCAAGACAAAAAAGGGAGGGGTTAGGCAGAGTGGAGAAAGGAGAGGCAGCAAGAAAAGAAATGACATAAAAGAGGAGAGACATGTAAAGAAGAGGAGGAGCAAGGAGAGAAAAAAAGGGGAAGAAAGTGAATACGGAGGCTTAACAGAGAGAAATGGGCTAGGTGAGCGTCTGAGGAGGGAGAGAACGATAGTCATGATAAGTGAGGTGTGTCTGTGTGGGTGTAGGTGTGTGTGTAGAAGTGAAGAAAGTGTGTGTTGTCAGTCTCATTGCAGTTTCTGCTCCTTCACTGTCAGCCTGCGTCAGTTGAAACGCTGAAATTGGCATTTTCCACAACACACACTCACACATACAGGTAGTTGCAAATGTGCAAAAAGACACATTCACACACACTTTCTCATGTCAAATTTAGGGGAGAAGCTCTTCTCTTTCTGCAATAAACCAGTGGACCTGCTTACATTTAACAGTCCTCATTATTCTGAACACCCACATGGACGTGAAGTTTGATGCCACTGTTTATGAATTAACTTCCTGCATCTCCCAGGACCAATTTAAATGATTGAGCTCTAATACCGTGTTTACTGCCGGAGCAAAGTTTTTCGTTGTTGCCATCAAATTTCTCTGAATCATCACAATTTATCAGTTTATATTTCACTGTAATAACAGTAACGTAAATCCCAGCCGGCTCATACTTAATGGGAAACTTAAGTGAATGAAAGTCAGGAAGAGATTAAATTCCTGCAGATTTGAAGCAGTTAGCAGCGACATCTCTACAATCAACAAACCCTTCATAAAGATGCTGCAAATAATCCCTGCTATGCCCACACACACACACACATACATACACACACACACACACACACACACACAGTCCTATATACACATTTAAATACAAAGCAATAAACAAACACGCCCAAAAAACACACACGGAAGTCTTAATAGACACACCTCTTCTGGCAGCAGATCAAGAGAGGCAAGCACGTGTGTGTGTGTGTGTGTGTGTGTGTGTGTGTGTGTGTATATATTATGTGTTTTGCATCTGAGCTTGTGTAGTGTGTAAAGAAAGAGCAGCTTCTTGGACAAATCCAGTCTAAATAATCATCCTATCCTGGCCGTCCAGATACCAACACTGTCCCATGTGGCTTCATTACTGTTGCTGCTAATTAAGCAGCTCCAAATAAACACCATCTTCTGCCTTCATTAACACAAACACAGCAGCATCAACACATGCTTAAACTGGATATATTTGTTGATGCCGGCATGGATAAGTACAGAAATACTTGTTATGCTGTTGATAGTGTAGAAAATTAACATTTATGCTATGACATATTTACTATCTCATGTAGAGTTCATATATTTATTTTTGCACTGTCTTATCTCTTAGTTATCTGTGGATAGCAGATTAATAAGGATGCCAGACTTTCATTTGTTGAATTTTAAGTTTAGTATAATGATGAAATAAAGACCACTGAACACATCCGTAGTACTGCTTCTTATGTACGGCCTTAACGTATTGCAGAGTGTAACAGTACCACAGTCTAGTTCAGAGCATTGTGGGAAATGTGATGTCATGGGTCAGGGGCATTGTGGGTCAGAACAACATGGCTGCAGATGACAAACATTCAACTTCAGGGTAACAATATACTACACGTGGTCCTAGAGACACACACCGTAATTGTTTTTTTTTGTATTGTATGTTATGTTTTTCACTGAAAATCCTTTCAGTCCTTTCATTTTACAATGAATAAACAAACGGAAACAGATCCATAGCAACACCCTCAACCCCCACGTGTCCGCAGTTGTACTGTCTAAGCACTGACAGCACAAGTACTTAAATTGTGCCAACATTACCGACTAATATTGGAGAGTAAAGCTGTCCTATATCCATATATCAAGCTCATGACCACTAGCTCATTGTATGGATAATAGGACAGTCACAATATATCCACCTCCTCGACCGCATCGCTGGATGGTGATGTGATTTATCAGCTGCCGGCGAGAGAGCAGACAACAACTGGAGATCTACTTTAATTAATTTGAGTCTGCAGCGAAAAGTGTGTAATTATGAAAGAGCTGAGCGTGGAGAAATCAGTGAATTGAGGTGAATTACATCAGAATTGTTGGAGCAAAATGCTCTCAAAGTCTTTTAAGGACACACGCTTTAAAAACTGTGCATCTGGATACATACTGTACATTTGTGTCAGCACATATACATACTGTACATATGCTTCTGCATTCTTACTCTGTTTGCAGTGTGTGTGTGTGTGTGTGTGTGTGTGTGTGTGTGTGTGTGTGTGAAATAATGAGCAGAAGATAAAACATAATTGTATGCTGAAATCTCAGCACTTCAATTTATTCCTCCATTACAGCTCGGAGTTAGACACAGCACAGAGAGAGAAACCTTTGATTATGAATCTGTTAAAAGCCAGATCACAATGTAAACAACAGCAGACCGCCACACTGAACTTGTAAGTTTTTCTTTCATCAAAAAACCCAAATTGATTTCTGATTTGCATACAAAGACATTTGGCTACAAAATGCTTGGAATCTGCAAACGTTTGAGGCGTTTGTTTGAAGACTGCAGTGTTGCAGTTTTTTCACAGAGTTTTGCTTTCACAAAGTGTGAGGTTGATAATGTCAGAGGAGCTGCAGAGTCAGAGAAAAGCTGTGATAAAATGCTTCATAACCCCGTGACTAAAGGACGCCTCGCCTCTCTTCTCATAACCCTTGAAATCTCCATCTTTCCCCACCTTTCCCATTTCCAACAGCTTACCCTTGAGCACCCTTTAAAAGGTAAAAAAAAACTGTTGTACTGGTATCCTATTTTGAAGTCACAGACCAGAGGGTGTTGGAGATAAAGCGGGAGACATTATCTGTACCTGTACAAAGGTTAAAGTGAAAGCATTGTAGCCTCATATTTTGGGCTATTAGATTTAAAGGGAGGAGGAAACTGCAATGTTTTAGGAAATCAGATAATCTTATTTAGTATGGGTGTCACAAACTGACAAATTAGCATCTTGTGTAGAATTTTACAGCGTTAATGAGTGTTGAGTTTTCAGCGAGAATTATTTGGAGGTAACAAGTTGATTAGAGTGTTGTTTGTTCCCTCATAGAGCTGATATGTATCTCTGGGGCAAATGTTCAAAATGATTTAAGTCTAAACAGGGTTCATTCTCATATTTACCGATAATTTTCATAACTTTTCCATGACTTTTCCTTGCCCTTGAGACAAATTTTCACAACCATACATTCTCTAGGACTTCTATTTAAGGAGCAAGGCCAAATATTAAAATGCAGAGGCCTAGTAAGGAGCCCATTCTCATTTCGAAGTCATCAAACACCGCCACTGCTTTTGCAGTGATTTTAGTGAAAGATCCTGTGCCCAAAAGCCACCTGTCGCTTCCACATGATGCACCCCTGAATGGCATCAGCTTGAGGGTGGGGAGGTGGACTGGTCCAACAAACCCCAGACTTTCAAGCAGGAGTCTGGTGTTCAATTCCCACCTGAATGTGATGTTTTTTTCTAGACTTAACCATGTGCCTCTTTTGCCTGAACCTAACCATCTGAGCCAGCATGTGCTTTTGTTGACGTCCCCGCATCGGTTGCCTTATGATTACATGCAGCGTATTCCCACCATAGGCATTTGTTGTCATCACTGTAGCGCCATCCTGGAACGTCAACAGTATACTCAGATGGGTACCTTTTAGTGTAATACGTGGACGCTGAGGTACACTGACAAAGTAGTACCATCCTGATGACGTGAGCTCAACCTTCACCTTTCACTCTCTGTATCGGTCTGGACTCGCTGCCGCCTCAAACACTAAGAAAACTCGCATTGACAGACAAACTCCTTGATTGCCTATACTTCAAAAATCAGTTAGACAGTAAAAGCAGATCTAAAAAATACAATTTATTCACATCTGTATGTGACCTGTATCTCTTCGACAACAATCCCCATTACGGGTTTTTGCAATACACGGCTGTTGCCACCAGCTGCTTCTGGACTGCCATAGGGATGCAAAGGTGTGAGATTTTCATGGTGTGATGACCATCTCATGAAAAGACCAAATTATAATTACAAATTATATATTGGATTTATCTTAATGAGAATTTTCGGATTTTCATTTTTGAAAAAAAGAAAACTCAAAACAGAAACTCTGAGCGGCCCCTGCTGAAGACCCAAGTTCTGAAGGGTATATGCATTCATATCAATCCCATATCAGGAATTGAAACTTTTTTTCATGTGTTTTCTTTGTTTAGATGTCATTGAATATAATCATGTTAAGGTATTGACAAGTCAGAAGTGAGCTAAAGTTTATGCACATGAAATTGACTTAAATTAGTTGTCACCCAAGCTTCCTAAAACTTTATGAAGCCTCAAAAGAATATCTTTACATTATAAATCCCAGTCTGTTTTTTCATCACCACACACTTGTCAGATTGTGGGGGAAAAGGGGTTTCAACTGTCTAGCTACAGTAGAAATGGTTCATTTACCTGCAACTACCAGTGGCCTTATTTATTGTTTATCATAAAGAACCCTAACAAGGTTTTAAAAAATAGCCAAATCAAGAATGTACACATTTATCAATTCACTTTATATTGTATGTATATTAATTAATTGTTTTACTTCAGAGACTCTAATATTGTGAGATTTTTTCATAAAACTGAAAAGGAGTGAATCGCAGTTGTGTGGGAACCAATTTAAAACAAAAAAAAAAAGACTTTTTCTGTGGTGATGCTCTCACGGGAAAAGTGTCACAATTAATGGCAACGGAAAAAAGGAAGACGTTATGACATCATAACGTGACACCCCATTGAAAATTCATGAGTATAAATTAATGAATGCAAAAAGTGTCAACTCCAACACATCAGCAAACTGCCATAGACGTGTGTGTGTGTGTGTGTGTGTGTGTGTGTGACAGAGACAGAGGGATATAACTGACTAATGCTTCCACAAAACCAAGCTGTGTTATATACTGGTCCTATATGAGCCTCTAAGATGGAAAATACAAAATTGTTGTTTATTTAAACCTCTTTCAAGCATTTCTCTCGTTTACTATGACAATATTAGTCTTCTTTAGTGCTCATGGTTTTAGTAAAATAAACTGAAAGGCTGAGTTTTGGGGAATCTTACTGAGCTAATTGTGTGTGTAGCATGTCCAAATTGACAAAAGACATTTATATGTGTATGTGTCATCTAACTAATGTTATATCCAGCGGGTAGCCAACAACATATCCAAAGAACTTTTACAAAAAATGAACTGCATGGCAACCAGTCCAGGCTGCCAGTTGAGACAGGTATTTATTTGTCAAAATGTGCAGCCACACCTGGCTAGTAAAAAGACCAGGCATTTAATTAGGACATGCTTATATATTAAGTTTTATGGTAATACAACATCACATGACAGGGTGTATATGACAGTGGTCACTCATAGTGACGCATCCCACATAATTACCGCAGTTCCCCACAGCTATATGGAGCTTTATAGGCTGTAAATGTGTTTGTAAAGGTTGATCTGAATCAGTCATTTTCCTGTTAAATGGCCAAAAGCAAACACATAAAGCAGCCATCAAGCTAACCTCAATCCCTCTCTAAGTTTTTACACCAAAAAAATGTCCTCAACAAACCCTTCTCATTTTTTTCCTGCATGGACCCTGCAGGCTCACACAGCATGCAGGTTTGAAGGGCTCTCCACTGAAACCAGATCTGATGAAATTCTTTTAGCCGGGGAGTCCAAACTCACCTATTTCACGGTAGGAAAAACACTGAGGCTACAAATGAAACAGATAAAATGTGCCTCCACTCTGTCCCATACAAAAGCATTCCCATTTTACATCACGCTCATATAGCGAGTGGTGAATGACATTTCCCCAGGCCAGCTGTTACACATGGTCTGCTTCACACACACACACACACACACACACACACACACACACACACACACAGATAAAATGCATGTGGATGAAAACAAACTGTCTTGTCCCTCTCAGCTCTCTCTGTCAAACTCCCACTTGTGCCCTTTAATATTCTGAAGCAAGTCAAACTATTTTAGGTGGCATTAAACTCTGCCTGTTTCTTTCATGTGTCCAATGAATATCACAACAGGGGTAAACCACTCTGATTGTAACCTTATACTGGATATAATCATCTTTGAACTAAAGTTTTGCCACCTTTTTAGAATAAAATGCAACACTGGATGCCAGGGAGTAGACAGTGAGGGGTTTACAACGAACATGACATTTGACAGGATGCAATTCCTACAGTGTTACTGTAAAAATACGATAAAGTCTAACAGTAATGTACGCAGGTTGGTTTTTTTTTCAAAATACAGTGAAACACTGTAAATCTTAAAGCTTTTTGGAGGCAATATTACTGCTGTAAGAATATGCCAAAGTCTTACAGTAATGCACAGGTTTTTTTTCCAAAATACAGTAAAACACTGTAAATCTTTTTGCTTTTCAGAGCCAATATTATGCAGTAAATCTCATATTTTATTATGAAATACTGTAATAAATTAATAGTAATATAATGTTCAGTAATTTATGATATTAACACTGTAAAATAATCTGCAGAAATATACACTGTAACATATTGCTTTTGTCAAAAAACTCTGTAAATCTTGATGCTTTTTGGTACCAGTATTACACTGTGAGCTTCATATTCAACTGTAAAATACAATGATAATTTAATGGTATTATAATGTTAAAGCTATTTGTGGTATTGACATTGTAAAATAACTCCAGGATGCCAGTAGTTTACCATAATTTTACAGGAACATTTGTTACAGTGCACTCAAACTGACAACTTTATCAGTGTTGCATGTGTTTACAGCCAGTGTGACGCAGGTAATTAACATCACAGGAAACCATGAATGACAGTGCTGTTTAACACATAATGGGGTGAGTTTGTTGTGTATTTCATCAAGATCCGTTATGATGGCAATGACAGGCAGGTGTTTGACTGAGAGCTGTTTTTCCTAAAGTGCTGTTAAAGGTATATTTGTAATAAGTTTGTCCAAATTCAATAAACACCAAACTGCTGAAGCTGACTCGAAAGCAAAATGTTTATTGACTGGCTGTGAGGCTCTGATGCAAATAAGGAAGTTGTGCTGAATAAGGTTAATGGAAAAAAATAAACAAGCTCCTCAAGTATGACAATCTAATTTGTAATACTCTACCTCTCAAAACTAGTCAAATGCAGTATTTTCAAACATTTATAAACTGGTAAAAATCAGTTATTTGATTATGATGTAAATCTTTAAAGGGACTATTTGCCAGTTTTCAACCAGCTTTGTATCACAATAATGTGGGTATTATATGTATATATGTGTAAATAAACTCTGGTAAATTTCCCTCCGTCTAAGCAGCACCCAGATCTTCCTGCTCATTCACTCTTTCGGCCTGTGGCTTGAACTGCATATTGTTCACATTTTGTTTGCCAATCTTCACCATAGACACAAAGAGTATAGAAGCGAATGGAGAGAAAGGGAAGGGGAAACTCTGTTTCAAAAGAGGACAAAAGAGGTTGCCAGACCTTATAGTACTTATATGTGGGACCTAAGGCAGTGTATACGAGTTTAAACAGAACTGTTAGAATGAGGATAATGCGAAAAATATTGGTAGGGACAATTCTGCCCTCCCAAAATATTGGTGGGAACATGTCCCTACCATCAGGATGCAAACCAACACCTTGGTTTTCTACCAGAGAGCAAAGAGAAGCGTTCGGGTTATTCTTCCCCAGGGATGGCCGAGCAAAAGTCCAGTGATACAACACGCTGCATGGACCAAAACACTGGAATGGACCATGATCAGGATGGACAGCTCTGCCAGCAGCTTGGTTGAGTTTTCAGTTTGATATGTGTAGGTACATGCAACACATCTATTCCAGTTTAGTTGACAAGAGGAAGTTTGGTATTATTTACTATTTCCACACTCTCCTCTTGATTCCAGTCCTCTAGCAGGAAGTCCATCTCTTTCCCTCCCCCTCTCACCCTTTCCCTCCCTCAGACACGTGGAGATGGATGGACAGTGTGTGCAGGAGTCCTTGGCTGAACTGTAGAAGTGCTGACGTGGTGCCAAGCCCTCTAACAGCGCGATGACGCCTCTATCTGTCTCTCCATGATGCACACTCTCTCCCTCACACGCCAATACACACACTCACAGGTGCGTGTACAGATAGGTGCTTCACTTATAAGCGAGGCTGGACGCATACACAGAAAAATGCACACTTGCATGCATTACATGTGCACTCACATATATGTGCGCACACATGCAATTGTACAGGCTCAGCACAAACACACACGTGTGCCCATACCTCTCTGTCACTGCCTGTCCATCTAGTGGCACTTTTATCACTCCATCCAGTCTCCTATATAATCAGCATCAGTCTCTTTTGTCACACTCTTATCAAACACACATATACACACACAGGCTGTCACACAGATGCACACACAAACACACTCAGGTCAGCTGAGTGATGTTGGAGTGTGTGTTTCTCTGCTGCCTGTGTTAAAGTGAGTCATCTATCCTTCCACAGCTTCATTACAACCTGCAAGGGCAAACACTATCTCTCGCTCCCACTGCCTCTCCAGATGGAGGGAGAGAGAGACTGAGATATTTAATAGATTGAAAGTGAGATCTCTCTCTTTCTCCCTCTTTGTACACCCCCCATCATTCTCTTCCTCTCTTGTTACCCCGTCTCTATATTTATCCTCTGTCTCTCCATCTATTGCCTTACATCTTAATGTTTTCAATCACACGCTCCTTCTCTCTTCCTCTCCCACCTCGCCTTGAGCAAGTGCCAGCATGGTTAAGTAGCTCCTGATGTAAACAATTTAACCCACTGAAAGATGCAACAATGTGAATGCAACAGAGTAGAAAGACACAGAGGCAGATGTGGCCAAAAGTATGTGGACACGCCTGTCCAGATTACTCCAAAGGTCCATACATAATACTTTTTCAAAAACTGTGTTAATTGCCAGCAATCCCAGCCAAGCTAGAGTAATGTGACTGGTGTCATATGAAACTAGAAGACCTAAGGAATCCACTGGTACCAACCATGTCATGTTAGGAAAGGGGCTAAATCAGTGGTTCCCAAATGGTCCAGTTATGGGGTTTAGGTTTCTCCTTAGTCAATAGTTCGAGGTCCAAATATTATAAATTGCCTCAATTTCAATTCTATTTCACAAAATATAAACAGCACGTTGGCTTAGTGCACAAAGAAAAAAAAACATATTGGAAGAATAAATAGAATATGCATTTCAAAATAAAAGCTCTGTCCCTGAAATTCACTGTACTAGATAAATTAAATAAATAAAATGTGATATCAGAGTAAATCGTGATTAACTACTGAAGTTCAGCGACTGATATAGATTTTTAAAAATTAATCGGTTGACATTCCTACTTAATACAAAAGCATACAATGACATTTTGTTCCATAGTGTACTTCAAGTGTTCCTACATTAAAAAAAGACTAAAAGTAACTAAATGTTTTATGATTTTCATGTTGAAGAAGAACTTATCTGCCCTGCAAAACAGCCTCCAGACGGCTATTACTCTTTCTGGAATAAGATGTTCAAAAAGTCATATATAGGTGCAATGTTTAGGTGACCACATAGTGTATCTAGACAGATAAATGTAGACATGCTAAGAAAACAAAATCAGTATTAAATAGGGAAAAGGTAATTTAAAGGTCATGTTTCTATAGCAGAAGGCAGGAAGAGAGACAGAGACACATGAAAAGAGAAATTTGTTGTGTTCCTACCTTCCTCTCACAGCTCAGACAGAGAGCTTTTGGAAAGCTTCAGTTTTTGAGGCCCTACAGAAAGCATGAATAATGCATAGGTAAAACCTCTTATTCTCTAAATTTTAAATGGCTAGCTGTTATCAAAAATAACTTCATCTGTGGAGCATTAGCAGACTCGCACGCAACAGACTGGCTTCCTCAGTACACTATAGGAAAGAAAAGCTCAACTTTGATTCATATTTTCAACTTTCTGACGTTGCCAGCAGAACCATCTTAAAGTAATAAACTCAAACATTTTCATTTTAATAGATATCTGTCGAGTCACTATCTGTCCTCAAATTAGTTAACACAAAGGTGATGGAGCCTTTGGCCCACTGATGAATTTACTGCATTACTTATACATTTGGATTTTTATGAACTGGGTGTTGGCAATAACATTTGTGGAAAAGTTACTGCTTATTCAAACTGAAGATTTTCTACTGCTGCAGCTTCACATTAAAAGCATATAACTGGTAAAACATGAGTTGACTTTCATTGTTTAGTAGTCACAGTCAATGTGTTTGTTGGTGAGATAAGCACTATACTACCACAGACATTTTCAGCATTTTTTGACAGCGGATCAATTTGAAATATCGCAGGGAAAATTGAAGCAGTCAGCAGCAGCCACAGTGAGCTGTTAGATGAAGAGCTGCAGGCGACAAGCTGCACACTTCCAACTTAGTGAGGTAACCATAGACGATATAGTTAATGGGCGTTTTTTTGGAGCCAGAAGTGACCAAATTTTGCTGTGTTCACATGGAACTCGTAAGCTCCTAGTTACAACATGGGAAGACACGTTCACGACATGCTTGGCGCTTAAGTGGTTAAGCTGTGAGAGCACCGCTGCTTGGCAATGTCAACATGGACACTAATGTCAGCACCCAGATGCTACCAAGGCAAACACTTTAGCAAGTTAATGGGTGAGTCACTTATTGCAGGTCAAAGGCACATAAAATAGTGTGAGAGTAAAAAAGATTAATTATCCTCAGACATATCATAAAATTATGAAGAACAACTTTAACAACTAAAATTATAATATTCGATGGCCTGCGCCATTTCTGAAAATATCACACAAAAAAAACACTCAGGAACTCAGAGCTTCCAAAAATTTCCACTTACAAGATTATACATTCTACATGGGGGGGCGTTCACAACGACTTATGTCATGAACACAGTAAACTGACCTCGAATGAACGCACCATTTCAACAAGATGTTGCACTGCAGAGGAGTAAGAACTCTATTACCTGCAGTGTCAAACTGCATTTGCTGTAACCACCAGTAACTACATTCACAACAAATCAACCAGGACTGAAATCTTCGAGATTGCTGCTTTAACCTTGCATCAAAACAGACAAAATCAGTCACTTATTTATAAAAATTCATTTACAAATGCATTTTCTAATAAATGTTCTAACCCTCAAACACCTGGATAAATATCACTTTTCTTGTGCTGCATCAGACACCTTTCATTAAACCTCTGAAAACCAAGAAAATTGGTTTGATTCCTAAAAAAAACAAAAAAAAAAACAAAGAAAAACCTAAAAAGCAACTTGGCAAAAAAAGGAAATAATGTCAAAATTAGTTAAAGGGATTACATGATCAAAGTCCAATAAAATTATATTTATGATTCTCTTAATTATATATTTAAAATGATGTTACAAGAAAGACAACATTTTATAGTACTTTCTTGAGGCAATTTTCTTTTTGTTTATTTTTATTTATTTATGTTTTCTTTTCTTTTTTGCTAATTTTCAGGTAATTTTCTCATAACCTTCTGCTAATTTCTTGCTAATGTTCGGGCCTTTTTTTGTTGAGTTGCTTGTCACCCTCTTCCCATGCTTTTGAAAGAAATCAAGCTAATTTGCTTATATGTTCCAAAGTGTTATCTTGACTTATCAACAGGATGTTACACAGAGAATGTTTTCACAAAACAAGGACTTTAGGTTTTGCAACTAGGACTCTCAAGACACAATGGCATGACTCACCAAAAGGTTGAAAGAGGATTCAAGTCTTGGAATCCCTCTACTGGCTCGTAGTGCAGGCTGAAAAAACAATGTGGAAGTTGTTGCACTGACGTGGCTGATGAGACGTTTCCTCAGTGGAATCATACCGCTCAGCCTCCCTGAAGAAGATTAAAACAAATTGTTAGAAAAGAAACCAACCAAATTCTGAAACTCCGCAGGAACTACGCTGTTTTTGCCCTCGATAATGAAACAGAATTACTGGCTTTTTATTATTTCACCATCACCACAAACGAAACAAAAAAAACCAAAACTAAATGAAATCCAAAAAGGCAACTTGAGATGGAGCTCAATATATTTTAATGGTCTGGGGAAAACACTGTAGTTTAGGAGTTAAAACAATTAGTCATAAGTTTCCTATTGATCCTCCCCAAGGTCTCTTATCCCAGCAACTGCAGACAGGCTCATTACTCTAAAAGACAACCTTATAGACAGCAAGGACTGATAAACCTGGATCAATGCCACTGATCAGTTCCCACCTCACTATGGATAAGCACACAGAACTAGAATAGACAGAAAGGGCATTCTCGTTAAATCAAAGCTTTCAAACAGTCTTTTGGCTTTCTATGCACACAGAGTAACTTGCAGAGTGTGATGTAATTATCCTGTTTGCCACAGTCTCGGGGAAGATAGCTGAAATCCAAACTCATTATAGTACTTTGGCCAAACACTCAAAAGAGATCTGCATCTTTAACAAGACTAACAGTCCATATTAGTCACACTGGTGGACCAGTGAGGCTAATGCTCATTAGAGAATACAAAACTATGGAGGGGTACAAATTAGACACTTTAGTTTTCTTTCTTTCTTTCTTTTAGTTACTTATTTTTAGTGCAGTACAAGCAATCAACAAGAGGACATACTATGTGACACAGCCCAAGACAAATGGGAGATGGGTGGACTAGACTTAAAGCTGAGCACACAAACAAAGCAAACAGTACAAAAAAAACAAAAACAAAAGAGCCTAAAAGAGCAAAACAGCTACAAAAACAAATAAAGGAAATATAAGGTTTGACTTGGATTATATGATATTAACACCCTAAGGTGTGTGAAACTTTCATAGATTCTTGCCACTAGCGAAATAACCCACATGAAGTTTGGTAGGTTTGGAGCATAAACTGGATAAAATAATGAAACTAGCTACTGTGATGTCTCCCATTATTTTGTGTGCTCGTGTTTTAACCCTCAAATTCGGTATTTTGGGTTTTTTTAGCTGTAAGCCTCCACATTTGGTAGGGGTGGGGGAAAAAACGATTCACAAAATAATCTCGATTCTCGTTTTTAACGATTCAGAATTGATTCAAAAATCCTAAACAACGATTATAGACCAGATTTACGATATATAGTCTATTCTTAACCCTCTAAAATTGGTATCATTTAAAAAAGTCTTAATAATTTCGAGACCGTTTGTCGTCTTACTTTTGTCGCCGGTGACAGCTGCCGGCTGTGCCGCTCAGAGGGATGTCTCCGATGCATAACAGCTCTTTTAGAAGCCTCAGTGTCCAGCCTGGGAACTCGGGTGTTTTTACGGGACCTTTGTTCAATAAATACATAATGATAAATCCGATATTGGGTGTCTTTCGTCTATATTTTATCCCTATTTCGATGATTAAAGTACATTAGCAGCGATGCTAAGCGCCATACTGGTTTCCCATGATTCCGTAGAGAGGTCGGAGATTTGATTCGGTCTTGTCCACCAATCGGAAGACGAGCCAACGCTTTGTATCCGCTTACGTAAGCCATACGTCATCTGAAGCAAACTGCACTGTGATTGGTCTAATCCTCCTGTATCTATCGCTCTGTGTTATTGGTAGCGACTAGTGCATTAAAACAAACTTAAATAAAAAAAAATAATGAGATAAAGGATAAATCAGGAGACAGTGTAACAAGCAGCAGGGCCTCATATGGATGTAAATTGTTTAGTGCCTTTACACTTGTGTTATTTGTTCTATTGTAAATTTCTAAATTTCTATTTCATATTTATTTTATATTTGCTACACGTTAGGCATTCTGTGGACAGCAAAGTAAGAATTTCATTGTACAGGGAAACATGTTTCCATACTGTGCATATGACAATAAACACTTTGAATTGAATTGAATTGAACTCTGTGTTCACTGCAGGCAGGAGAATCAGGCCCCTCTCTGAAGTATCAGGAGTGTGATGTGGCCCTCTGCAGCAACATGTCAATATAGGGAAAATTAGCTATAGCTACATAATGTCTCCAGCCTCAGCTATCACCGGCAAGGAACCGTTAAAAACTACATAAGTCCCGCCCCATAACTAAAAAAAAATATTTGACATGCCTCCCCCTTTTTGCAACAGTCCCTCAAAAATGACAAACAGTCCCTGTATCACAAAATTTATTTTTTATTGTTTGTGTGCGTCTGATTGATTGATTGATAAAGTACAGATACAGATAATCTGTAAATGCCAAATATCAGTCCTGGTAATCGTCAGGGTCGATAATTTGTCGCCAGACAGAATCAGAATCATAATAATAAATACTTTATTGATTTATATGAATTTCTTTTCCTCACAGTTGCTATGATGCCAGCATAGAGAATTATAGCAGTAGAAATAAGTACCTACACTGGTATATATAAGAATATAAAACTTAAAAAAAAAAAAAAAAAAGTATGTCAATATGCTCAGTATGTGTGTATACATAAATGTAAAATACTTAAATAGAAAATCCACTCAATCTGTAAAAAAAATTTAAATTATAATAAGGATACTGTGTTGAGTGTGTAAAATATAAAACTATAAAACTGTGTCTTACGTGACTTTTCAATGTTAGAAATATTAAACTGTTTTTATTAGCAGTAAGTTTATAGAAAATCTTTAACTGACAGACTCTTGAGTACTCGTTTATCCTCATCATGCATTAAAACGTGCAGGACCACAGCAACAGTTCTGTTGTGTAAGACTGTAGTCTGGGAGGGGGGCAGGCTTTTAGGCAGACTGACAGGTAGTTCCTCATATCTCTTCTTTGAATAAACCCTCAGGGTCTGACTCACCTGTCAGCTCCACTGCTCAACCGTCAGGTTACGATACTGGGCGGCTGTTTTCTCCATGTGGCGTCATGAATACACTCCTACCTCCTGAGTAAACTGTGCGCATACATGAGCTCTGGGCGGATTATTTAGCAGCTCTTCCACTTCCCTCTCCCGGGCTACGAGCAACAGGCATGCTACCATCAGAGGTGAACTGCTTAAGTCAACTTTAAGTAGCTTTACAGTTGTTTTTTGTCATTATGGGTGACTTGGACGCGACCGGGACCCCGACTCTCCGGAGAAGGGCGACGTTTGCAGCGAGGAGAGACGCGAGCCTGCTGCCGATGAACGGGAGGTCTGCGGCGGCGTTTCAGAGCTCGTTAACCGCTGATACAGACGGACAAAATGAGCAGGAGAAACGAGAGCCTTCGCTGGAAACAACGCGGTCTAAATCAAAAAGCGAGAAAAGGAAACGCAGGAATGACATAACAGAGAGACTGAGGTGAGTTAAAATTGTACTTACCAAACTGTGGTGTCGTTTGAGGAAAGTTTGGAGCCGTATGTTTGTTTGTTTCGCGGTCAAAAGTTGCAGCAGGGCTTCAAAACTGCCAATGACTGACGCTGCGTTTACTTAAAATTGGTATTTTTAAGGCTTTATTTGGTCAGAATAAGTTGTAATGTTAGCTGGTTTGAATGTGTAGCAGACAGTGAGGGGTTAACTGCTTCGTCAGGGTCGCTTTAGGTCATACTGAAACAAGTCTTGTTGACTTCGTGTCGCCCATTCATTCATGAACATGATTCCCATGACAGCTAACAAAAACTTATTTTTTGAGTTTATTTGCGGGCCACAAACCAAAGTTACAGGTGCAATCCTCCTCCTCTGTCTGCAGAGCCTGGACTTTGAAAAAAAAAACTTTAGGGGCTGTTCATTATTTATCAAGGGGAGGTGTAAATAGGGGACAGGCATGTTAAATAATGTTTTTCAAGCACTGGGTAGGGACTTTCTAACCCGTGGCATGTTCTTGCTCAATTAATAATACAATTTACCATTGCCAGAAACTGTAAAAAAACAAAAAAAAAGCAACCTTATCATTGGATTTTCACATTTCCAATGGTCATTGAACACATTATGTGGGACAAAGGCCTCATAAAGAAAAAAACATGACCAAATCTGATCTTAAAATTGTAAAATTTCACCAAAAAGTACTTCATCCAGTGTCTCATTTAAAATCTTGCTAAAAATAAACTATTTACTTTAAAAAAAAAAAAAAAAGTGAAATCAACCTGCCTTATTTTGCCAAAATTACACCATTTATCAGTCCCTCCAGGAACACGGGCTATTTTTGTGTTAACAATAATAACTTCATTTATATAGCATATTTAAGTTTACAAAGTGCTTTGACAAGCAAAGCAAAATCAGAGATTAAAAGATTTTTTTTTTTTAAAAGCAATACATCTAAAAAAAGGAAATAAAATAAATAAAACCTGAATAAAATAAATAAAAATAAATAAATGCTGCAGCCTGAAACTATCAAAACAGAATTTGTTTTTGGATTATCATATACCCAACGGTTCTTGAACACATTATGTGCAACAAACGCTCACCAAATCTGAGTTTAAACCAGTGATAGTTCATCAAAATCACTTAATTCTACTTGTCTCATTTAAAATTTGGCCAAAAATGAACCGTTTGCACTAACTAACCAGCATGCTCGACAAGAGTTTTGAAATCTATTAACTAATATAGGTTGGAGAAAGGGTCGTGCATTTTCCTTAAGTCATTCAAGGAGGTTCAAGGAAAAATATTTGTAGCTTTTGGGAGGTAAAAATAAAAATAAAACAAACAAAGTCATTCCCCAGCCACCCCCCTCCTCTGGTAAATAAAGAACAGTCCCTTACCCTGCATGGCTAACTGTAAACCATGAATGTCTGTCTCTGTGACTGTGGCTGTTGATCGGGGGCGTGTCTAATAGCTCTGTGAACAGGGTGGATTGTGGGTTAGCTTAATCCCCTCAGGCCAGTTATATAAAACCAAAGTGTATCCTGTGAACTGAATTGGC
Source organism: Plectropomus leopardus (assembly GCF_008729295.1). Classification (NCBI taxonomy): domain Eukaryota; kingdom Metazoa; phylum Chordata; class Actinopteri; order Perciformes; family Serranidae; genus Plectropomus; species Plectropomus leopardus. The sequence goes on along the minus strand of NC_056469.1, from coordinate 28,381,125 downwards.
ACTAGTTAATATTTAGTGTTCAATAAATCAGTCAGCAACACTTTATTGTGGTGTACTGTAATGAGATAATAAAAGTAATGTGTTATTAAGGGATTTAAGTTGAATCACACCATTGAAAATTAGATCAATTTCTTTTTTACTAAAACTGACAGCAAATCAAATCAGTGTGTGGGTTTATAAAAGAGAACAGTTTATTTCCATTAATATTCATTGTTTTATGTGCGATTAATATGATGACACAATTAAATGAAAATTATTGAATCTTAAAGAGACAGTTCCCCCCCCCCCACCCCCCACAAAAAATCTGTCCTGAGATGCAAAACATATTTGAGCTTTATAATGAAGGTAACATGGTCTATTAGGCCAAAATTTGCCGATCAACATTGCTAATAGATCTATATGAGCAACTATTATGTACTATTTGTAGTTTTAAGTATTCAACATTGGTGGTGTAAGCAAACAAATCTGTCTACACACACTTAAATTCTCTGTTTCCCTTTGCGACTTTTCCTTTACCCCTGCAGTAGATGCACCCTTTTTTTCTGCATGGTTCACATATGTAGTTTTGTTGAAAGAAAATATTTCCTACATGAAACTGCTCACAACAAGGTCATGATTTCAGGAAGGAGACATTTCTGTTGAGTTTTTCAATAGTTTTTATGGCACTTTTAGCACCACAAGCCGAGTTCCACCTAGTTCAGTATATTGGAGAAAGGGAAGACATCTCTTCAGCCGATATCTCCAACACTCTGCAACTCACACCATAACAGTCTACACTGATAATTAGCACTATAGGTGAGAGGAAAATATTTATTTTTTTCATTTTGGGATGAACTGTACTTTTGAGCTCATGATTGTTTCACCTATTTATCCATGTCATTTATTTCTGTAGCTGCCATAAGACACAGGAGTCCCTCCTGAGTTCAGCCAGTGGTTACAACAACTACAGAGGAATCCTCAACTGGTGTGTGGTCATGCTGGTAAGACAAAAGTTTTCTCTTAATCTGTTGGCATTGTATATAGTGCATAGCTAACAGCTCCTACAGTGTAATAGGCCTCTCTTGTTTGTTATCTGTTTAGGCTGCACATGTTCTTTTAGTTACTTTACTGTCAAATGTTTCATTAACGGGTCTCTATTTATGTGAAGCTCAACACCTTTCCTTCTCTGTGCCGGGGAGAAGCAACAGAAATTGAGGGGGTATGGAGAGAAACGAGGCTAGCAAAGCCGTTGTGTTAATCCCGGCTTTGAACACAGATCGTTGTGTTCATCGCAGGAGGTTTCCCTTCATTCCCACTGAACTTCTGTCCCATCCCCAGGCATAGAGCCTTTGTGCTGGGTAATGAGATATTACAGTCCATTTAGAAAGAGGAAAAGCGAGAAGGAGAGATTTAAAAAAAGAAAAAAAAAGCATGTGGGGAGGAGGAGGAAGAGGATGAAGAGGAGGAGAGATGAGATATAGGGAGAGGTAGGAAAAAGAGGAGCAACAGTAAAAGACAGAAAAGCACTGAGGAGGAGAGAGGTGATATGGGAGGATGCATTTATTGGATTAAATGTGTAGGAATGACAATATGAACAAATGAAAGAAACAGACATAAAAGAGGATGTTATTGTGGAAAGACGTACATGAGACGGTTGGGTGAATATCTTTAGCTCTTGCTTTGTGTTGCAGGTGTTGAGTAACGCTCGGCTCTTCCTAGAAAACCTGTTAAGGTGAGTAAGTCTGGGCTCTTATGAAAAGCATTTTGTATTTATGCATTATGTTTTTGAGTTGTCCGTCCCATTATCGTGATTGCGATGTCTCAAGAACGCCTTGAGGGAATTTCTTCAAATTTGGCACAAAAGTCTTTTTGGACTCAACAATCAACTGATTAAATTTTGGAGGTCAAACGTCAATGTCACTGCAGTCTTACAAAACACAATGATCTGTCTGTTACTCAAGAATTCATGTACTTATGATGTAATTTCAAATCACAAATGTCTAAAAGAATGAGATGATTAAGTGATAACATTTTATGTTCAAAAGGTTAAAAGGTCAGATTCACTGTGACGTCATAATTTTTTGCAAAAGCACTTTTTCTGGCCATTATTCAACATAGTAACTCAGGAACAGAAGGGGAGACGTTTGGTCAGATACTGAATTGGTGACACTGATCTTGTGTCCACCTTGAAACTGAGCTGGTTGTATAGATCTTCTGTGCTGCCGGGGGGAAGATATGTGTAAAACATTCACATTTTACAGTATGTATCTTCTCACAACAACATTCATATTTGTATGTTTGTCTATTATCCTGGCTTCATATGAGTCTGGACAGATAAGGATAAAAACTGCAACTTGACGGGCTCGTAGAGACATACAACCACATGGCGATAATTCTAGTTTTATCTGCCATTTTTTCTTTTTGTTTGTCAGGTACGGTGTTCTGGTGGACCCCATTCAGGTGGTTTCCCTCTTTCTGAATGATCCCTACAGCTGGCCAGCAGCATGCCTGGTGATTGGTAGGTAAAAATAGATAATAGAAATAGATAATTAACATATTTCAAGTTTTTTGGTGGTGTGATCTGCCTCATTGCGACACACAGGAGCATACTACATTCAAAGTTTTCCGCTATACATTTTTATGGTATATCACAGTGAAAGTCTGCAGTGGTGCAGCTTACAGTGTCTCTAGAGGGACAATCACCTGCCCTATATACTGCACACTGGCACTGCGCTGCAGAGAGAGGAAGAGAGTGAGAGAAATAGGGAGCAAGAGAGGAGAGAGAGAGATGAGTGGGGGTGAAAGGAGAGAAGCTGTAGGGGGAGGGAGATGTAAATGGGAGAAAAAACCAGATGGGAAGAGGGAGAGAATGCAGGGATGGAAAAATGAGGCAAGTTGGAAAAAAGGGGGAGAGTGAAGGAGAGGGAAAGGAAGACAGAGAGAGATGTGAAGTGCTGCATCGGCACAGGGCGAGAGGAGAGGGAGGAGGAAGAGATGGATGGAGTTAAAGTAAATGACCGCACTGACGATGGTTAAGAGACAGGTGAGAATGGGAGTGTGTTTACAGTAGCATGGACAGTAAAGCAGCTCATTCCCAGAGGGCAATCTGGAGACACTGCAGCAACTCACGCACACACACACACACACACACACACACACACAAAACCCCCAACACACAGTAAATGAGGAGTCTACAGTGTGTGGCAGCTAAATGGGTAAAATTTGGAAAACCAGCCTCAAGAGTTTAACATTTAGGTAACTGTGCCTGAGAATGACCAGAATAAAAGGAAAGCTGACACTAATGTAAGGTATCTCACTACTGCTGCTGCCAAAATTTCTGCCCGAAGCTGCTCCGTAGATACCTGATGAAAGGTTTACGTGTGTCGAACAGGTGCTAGATGGAGCTGTTTGTTCCAGTTTGATGCACGACTGCGCTCAATCGTTGATATTTGTCAAAGATGCTCAACAGGCCCGATTCCAAAAGAGATAAAAAAGGACATTAGTGTGATATGCATTTCCTGAGGTCTCTGCTCTTTGGGTAGGATAAAGTGTGTGATGGAGAACATAAAATAAACACAGACTGAATCTTATTTGGGTAAAATGTCATAAGCAGCCCTGTTGGAGAAAAAGAGGGTTTTACTAAACTTTTAGACTTTTTCAGTGGAAAAAAAATGCTTAAATAACAGAAATTTTTGCAACTCATAATATCATAATTTGCTGTGATGTCCATATTCCCTGAAAATGTGAGTTGTCCCCGTGTTAAAAGAACTTCTGAGAGGAAATTTCAGATAGCTCCAGTTGTGTGTGATTTTTGTTTACTTTGTAGAGGTGCCGTTTGGGTTAAGATAAAATGTGACAGTTGCCTAAAAACAGCATCTCATGAAACTGTAATGAACATTTTTTGCAAAAACCTGGTGGAGCAATGCCTACTTTATCTGAATAAAACAGTTTTCACTTGAACACGAGAGCCCTACTTTGTGTTTAAAAATTGGGAGGGACAAAGCGGCTCAGACGAAAAAAAAATGAATTGATTTTTAAACAGTTAATATTCAGCATTTTTAAGGCAATGTCATGGGGGGGATTGATATTAGTAGATCATTGCACCACATCGGGAAATAACAGCACATCAGAGGGACATGTATAGACTACTACCAAGGGCGTGGGTTTTATTTCAACATTCAGGGAGACATAATAAGTGGGATGTCAAATTTTGAGCAAGGCAGTAATTCTGATTTTTAGCTTGGACAGTGCACATTTGTTTACTCTATATTTACATTACGTTGTATTTTTTCTTATTGCGCAAATAAATCTCTCAAAGCATTCTGATTTGTTTCTAAGCATTTCTTGGTGCAAGCTATTTTCATTACATTTTCACCAAATTATACTAAAATAATGTCTTAAAGTAACAAAGTAGTCCACTTCAAAAAATGTCGGTGACTTGTTTGCAGTGTAAATGACACTTACACTTCTGCACGATTAGCTTAGTTATGGACAAATCTGGTATTCGTCACATTCGTTCTCTCTTGTCTCTTCATACACCATGAAGTCAAAAACAAGCATGTGACTGCACCATTAAACAAATTGATTTGGAAGGCAGTGCTGATGGATAGATGTGCTGATGACAGAATGATAAGACCCAATAATCAAAATGTGTGACAGTTAACACATCTGCTCACTCAAGATTAGATTGATTGACATGCTAATGCACTGATTAGGGTCTTAAAATGGAACAATTGCTGCAATTATGTGCCATCAGTGTGGCTCAGCCTGGTCTAGTCAGGGTAATGAGCAATCTGCAGAGCAGTGGTTTCCTTAAGTTCATTCAGCAGTGAGTTACCCTGCAGTTTAATCTGACACTGCTGCAAGATTTTCAAAACAGAAAAGTCTACATACAATTCAGCCCAATTAGCTCCATGCTGAATCAGGCTTAGTGGTAACAATTAACATATAATAAAGTGCATTAAAGTACATTAAAACTGTAGTTGGTAACTTTTATACAAAGATTTTTTTTCATATTTGCTGAAACTGAGAGAGTTGGTTTGGCAGCAGGCAGTGCTTGGTACTAAACTATTCCCGACATGGCGGTCGGGTTACAAACTTTCTCATTTTACAGCTAAACAGTACACTAAAATATATTTGTTAGCACCTTAATTTGACACTCAGAGATTCAAGTACGGGAATACCTTAATAATCCAACGTTTATTGACATGGTAGTTGAAAAAGTTATTCAATATATTTGAGAGGAGAACAGATGGATAAATTATTTTATGAATTATACATTCGATATTATTATTACTATTAGATACTATTAAAAAATGCGGGTTTTTTTATGTTCTTTGTATTTTTTTAAGATAATATTGTGGGCTTTCTGCCTTTTTTTTGATAGGACATCTTAAGCGTGATGACATGCAGCAAAGGGCAGAGGTTGGAATCAAACCCATGGCGCAGAACTGGGCGCTTCATTAGATAAATCTTTTAAACTAGAAAGCTGAGAGCATTTTTCTAATGCTGTATGAGCAGTTGGAGCTCGGAGCGCCAACAGGTTGGTAAACTCCAGCAGATAGTCGTCACCAGGATGCTTCGCTAGCTTGCAAAACACTCACATTGGTGCAGTGTGAACCCTTGAGCTCAATCTTGTGCCTGAATAAAAACAACATGTTCATTATTAACTTATACATTTTAAGCCCTGTTAGCTCCATTAACAAATTTGCACTTTTGCATCCAATGGTTGTTGCTAACAAGTTTGTCCTTGAAAAAAAGTATTTAAAAAAAGTACTTGAAAGTCCTTGAATTTGACGTTCCCTTGTTAGTGAAAACATTTGAGGCAAGAAATAGGCAATGCAGTACAGAACTTTGATTCATATTTGATCAGTGCTGCCTAGTTTGACCGCAGTTCACGAGCAGTGATTGACACAATTGACAGCTTCGTTTGAGACTTCTCTGCTCTGATTGGTTGTTTTCAGTGCGCTGCGTTAGTTTCTTTCAAATGCCATTAGGAGCTGTTGGAAGACGAGGAGGAGCATGATTTTTTTCTCAGACTGTCTGTCTCATGTACTACTCTTAGAATATAGTGACAGTTTCAGCAATGACGCAAAGTTATTTTCATTAAAGTTAGCAACTGTGGCTTTAATTATACAATGTGGCATGTGAAACTTGTTTGTTTTTGATAAAATCAGGATATTGTAGCTGTTAAATATGAAGCAAGTTCTCGTTTTTTGAAGTGTGTGTATGTGTGCACATGCTCAATTACCTTGTCACTCTAACTAGCAGTTGGCGTGTGCTGTGCAACACATATGCTCTGTTAGTGCTGGCTCATTTCTTTCATCAGGTGTTGCTGGTTAATCATGTGTGTGTGTTTGTGGGTGTGAAACAGCAGGGTCTTGCTAAAAAGGGCGGTGTAAAGCTTAATGCACTTAAATACTCAACTTCAAACCAAACCAGCATACACAGTAGACTTAAAACCAACATATCTTATCCAGAAGTGCTTCAAAAAGAATTATCTATATAAAATTCTTCAAGGATGACGTTTAGACCTACCAAACAAGAAGTTAACGTCACCCTGGTTCCCTGGATAAAAAGCCAGTGGTATTTTTCCATTGGATGTTGGATTATTGCAGAAAATAAGCTCTGTGGTAAACAAAAGTGTGTGATACTTGACATGTTTTATTCAAAAAGATAATCTTCACACAGGTACACTACTTTTATGGTTTTTGAAATGTTAATGCAAAAAGAGGCTGTTGAATCTCTGTGGTCTAATTTAGCCACTTGTAATCAACTGCCTTTTTAAAGACATGTGAAAGCTTCAAAACTCGTGAGAAGGGTACAAGTCGTTTTGAAATGTCATGCTCGACTTTTTGGCTGTCACTTTTCTTGGGAAGGGCTGGGGGAGTGGGGGGGGCGCCATATAGTGACCATATTTCCATATTTGGATGAGAGGTTGGAGCTGTGGAGGATTAAGGGGTAGATTTGTCTCACAGATTGTAGTGACGCCTCACTGACAGCCTGTCATGCAAAGCAGTGCTTCACAAACAAAATAAAATAAAAATAATCAAAATAATCCCAAATTACTCCAAAGCTAAATTAGACGGAACGGTTTCCCAGAGTCTCGAAATGTGTCCGAGGAACACTTGGAAAAATCTGGGTGAGTTAGATAAGTTAAAAAAAAATCACACTCTGTCATGGTTGTTGAAATTAGCTTTAGAAGCCACAATTTCACAGACCAGGCTATAAATCGTAAGTAATTTTGCTGTTAAGTTGGGCATTTTAACATCAATGGGGAATAACTCTGTTTTGGAGCAAGCCTCAGGTGGCCATTAGAGGAACTGCAGTTTTTTGGCTAGTCCACATAGGCTTAATTTCTCAGCCTCGGAGGTTGCCACTTGGGATTTTCTGTCATGTTCAATGTCGTAAAACAAAATGCGAAAGTCTCTTTAGTTTGTGTCAATCACAGACCTTATTTTAAGGCACCTAACCCAAAACCTATTGACCTAGAGACGAGGGAACTGGGAGTGCTAAAATGCTAATTCATTTCCAGGTTTTAGGACTCATTCCTGCAGCACTCTTTCAAATAATTTTTTTCTGTTTCTGAGATTCATTCCATCTTGCAGAGACCCTTCAGAAATTGGTCTGCAAAGGGGGAAAAAATCATATGAATTTTTTTAGAGAAAGTGACATGAATCTCTCGTTGTGTTTTAACAGTGTCCAACGTGTTCATTCTGGTGGCTCTCTACACAGAAAGGCAGCTTTCGAAGGTAAGTGGAGAGACCCCGGCTTGCATTAAAACATCAGAGCGCTGTGGATTTTAACTGTTGAATTCTGAGCACTTTCACAACTCCCAGGAGGGATTATTTTTCTAAAACTGTTCTCTAAAACTGACTGACTAGCTGACCCTCCCCAGTTGCAACTGCCAATGTATAATGGTAAAATGAGGAATTAGTTTCACCATCTGCATTTAGGGCATATTTAGTTATGCTCTGTCTGTTTGGCATGAATATGGAACATTGAGAGCTTTTTAAAACTTTAGTAGGCCACCATAACTTGAAATGTGGTTCTGTTTTATTTCAGAGATCTGTTCAAAAGCAAAGAAATACTTACAGTGTTTGTGTTCAGCTGCTTTATTCTCATTTATTCGCAATGAAAATGAAATAAAGACAGTTAGTCAGGTGATGATGGTTTAATCTTGACACCTGAGTAAATTGGCTTGGTTTCTGTCAAAATATGGGAAGAAGGCAATGAGCGACAAAAGAAGAAACCCAAAAATTAGAAAGAGATTAGTTAAGGCTGTCCCTTGAAAATCACAGATTGGGGATCATCTGTTAGAGACGCCTTAGTGCCTTAATTGAAAGAGCAGTCTTTTTTCTTTTTTTGCTTTTGCTGGTCATTCTGCTGTGCAGTGGGGACATTTTGGCCTCCAGATTTTGCTGTGGAGTGAGCGCTCTTGACTTTCATCATACTCTTTGATACAAGCGGTTGCAGACATGCAGGCAGCGACACAGAGGGAGAGCGAGACCGCACCATAAGGTGAAGAAGAGGTGAATTTGCAGCTCACAGCAAGTTCATACGATACACTCTCTGGCTTTTGTTTGATATCTAGTGTGGACGAACCTGTTGTGGCGCATTTGCAGTCATTAGTGCTGTTTGCTTGTTTACTGTATTATATGAATGGCACACTGAGCGTCTGACTGAGCTCCTTTAAGACTTTATATGAGAAAAAAAAACCAAATGGTCAAATATTCGTATTGAACTGCCGACACTGAAATTAGTGAAAGGTACAAGAAAATTACCTGTAAAAAAGAAAGCAAAAAAATAAGCAAACAAATAAATGACCTGGAAGAAGTGCTTGAGAATTATAATAATTCTGTAACAAATTTATATATTTAATTAGGAAAATTATAAGTATGGTTTTTCCTTGCCTTTTCTTTTTTTCCTCTTGACATTTTTTCCCTCGCTTTTTACAAATAATTTTCTAAATCCACTGCTTTCTTTCAGTTTGTGGAACATTGCTCATTGCCCTTTTTTCCCATGTTTTTTTGAAAGAAATCCTACAAAATTGCTCAGTGTTTAAAGGTTCACGTATTTGTGAAAGGTGCCGAAAGCAGCACAAGAAAAGTGATGTTGCTCCAGGTTTCATGGATTAAAATAACCTGGATGTCTTAAAAAACAGAAAAAAGAACTCCTGCTGACTCTCTTTTCCTCTCTTTCTGCTCAGGGTTCATTCACTGAACTTGTGGGACTTCTGGTCCATTGCATAAACATGGCAATCATGCTAACATTCCCCGCTGCAGTGGTCCTGCTGGTCCCCTCCGTGACCCCAGGTAAAATGTTTTTTTACTGTTATCAAAATACCATCTCTGCAGCCTCGCTACTATCTGCTGTTCATAACGGAGACAAGTAGTTGCCTAAAATAGTAGCAGGTATTATGCACCCAAACCATTATCCATCCATTGGTAGTTAACAGTGTTGCCATGTGTATAAAACAGAAAATAATGTAATCGTAATAAAGATTAAGAGGACATTCACACCCTTGCCCTTCAGAGAAACAGTCGACCAGTTTGATAGTGCAGTAAAAGGCATCCCTTATACCGAGCCATAATTGGAGTCGGTTAGTGGTAATGGACCAGTTGGTCATGACTGGATCATTTCCAGCTGGCTTTGAGGAGAAGAGAAGGGAGGAGAAGAGAGGGGAGGAGAGGAAAAGACAGGAGAGGAGAGATGCCAAAGTAGGTGTGGTTTGCAGCACAGGGTCATCCAAGGGTCACCTTCTCCTGTCTTCATCAGGCCGCCTGACAGAAACCATGGCCGCCTTCCACAAATGACAGTTCAGCCGTGATAAATTAGCAATACTGTACACAACATGATACTCCAGCACATTGTACTCTTTGTAATGGTTAATTTAAAACATTATAGAAGCAGTTTTGACAGAAATTGTCTGATGTATGTTGTTAGGACTTTTGATATGTAATAGGTTACATAATTACTAGTTACTTGAGATGGGCATTTTAAGTAAGTCCCATATCTGTGCTCACAAAAAAAGTATATATACCTTTGGAAAAGTCATGGAATTTTATTTCTAAAACCTGTATAAAAACACACGATGTGTCCAAAAACTGTTGGAACTTTAAACTTTAAAAAATCCAACAATGATTTCTGTTGGTGTTATTTTGGGTGATTTGTTCTAGAGAACATGACTCTTTTTTTTTTAAGATTATTTTTTTGCACATTTGCATTTATTTGAGATAGGACAGCCATAGAGTGAAACTAGGAGAGAGAGAGGATGACATGCAGCAAAGGGCCGAGACCAGAATCAAACCCGCAGCCGGTGCGGCGAGGACACGTGGGGGCCCGCTCTACCAACTGAGCCACTGGGCGCCCCAAGAGAACATGACTTTAATTTTGTAATGTAAGGTGTGGCTCTCCAACACAGCTGATGTGCTTTGGTTATGTTTTTTTTTTTTTAAAAAAAAGGATATACTTTTTTTTTGGATTGGTAAATAAGTCAAGATGATATCAAGGTTCAAGGTGGCATTCAGTTGTTTTCATCAGGAAATTTGACTGTCATTGGGGAAAATGTATCGTAGCAAACATATTGTCTTTTAATACTCATTGTGGAGTAGTAAAATGTTTACAAAAGTGCACACATCTGATGTGAACAGTAGTCTTCCCCAGGCAGACTGGTGAACTGAGTATTTCGGTTACAGTAAAATCTTCTAACAAGGATGCATATTTAGGACGTATTTTTCACTTATCTCACAAACGTTCCACAGTAATAATACATTTAGCTCAGATTTTTTTGGAACAGTCACACTGTTTTCTTCAGGCTTTAGTTGGGACATCACCTCTAACTTTACGTTTGTCATAATTCACAAGACAGACAGATGATGATGGCAATCATCTCAATGTTTATTTGGTCCAAGACGCTGATTGTTTTTCATTTTCAGCTCATGTCCTGTTTTGGTATATTTCCTCTCCTCTCATCTGTTCTCTCTCTGGGAGGTGAAGGAGTAAAGGAGTCAGTCCATCTGTCTGTCTGCTCTCCTCTCTGCGCTGCTGTTCACACAGGAAGGGCAGAGACAGAGGGCAGGTATTTATGTGTGTGTGTGCGTATGTACAGATATGTGTGTGTGTGTGTGTGTGTGTGTGCGCGCGCACACGTAAACTGAGCTTTTGCATCTTCTGCACACTACTTATGCAACCGTTATTCAGCCATTCTACATAAATCCGAGTGCAGGAATCTGATATTAAGTTTAATTTCAAATAGTATTAACTTTCTTTCAGGAATACTGTAGTGAGGACTAGAAACTGTTCTCCACTCTTTATTTTAAATATTTTAATATTTCCACCGTATTTGATGTCCTTATTGTGTGTCCACTGCAAGGAATTCTTGGGTTCAGAATTAAAAGAACAGCTGAGTTTATCTGAGTTTGAGACACATCTATACACATTAATACAGTTAGACCACATTTACAGTAAAACCTGCATATTTGGTGTGTTTTGAAATAGGTGTAAAATGCAGTGTAACACTCTGCTTATGCAACCACTATTCTGCAATTGTATATTAACCCTTAAAAAACCTGAGCACATTGGCTTGATTTCTTTCAGACAGGAAAAGAAGGCAATGAGTGATCATTTGGGGATCAATAAAATAAAACGCTGATACAGATAGTTGGCAAAATGCCAAATATGGGCCCCAATAATCGACCAGGCGCTCCAGCCTTTTCACTTTGCTACATTTCGACATGATGAATGGCATGTTGGCACGTTAATTGCAGTATGTACAGCTGCATGTTAGCGGGAGTGTTAGTGGAATATTATCCATGTATATATTATATTTTGATTTGATCATTTTAGATTAGATTTTTTTATTTATTTTGAACATATATAAAAAGGAAAAGAAAATATTATACAAACACAGAGTAAAAAAAGAGTAATAATTACAGACAGTGAAAAATATGAAGCAAAAGAAACGGCCAAATACATCATGACATTCTTTACTTATCTGAAAAGGATTGAGAAGAAGTTAAAATTTAATAAATCCCACCCTTTCCCCATAAGTCATTGAATTTTAATTAACTAGCTTCCTTATTCATGTGAACCTATACTAAAAGTAATTAAATATATTCTATTTTAACGATATTTTGTGCATGCCAGTGTAGTCAGTGTGATAAATGAGAAAATTCTCTGCGCAGCAGAAGAATTCAGACAGGTGCTGTCAGTCATTGCACTTCTTTTGGGGCACATCTCAGATCCAAACATAGATGATTATCCATATTGCACAGGCTTGAGGGTGAGGTGTGTCAGAGGTACGAACATGTCACCTGAATGAGCTTATGTCTGCATGTCTACCAATGAAAAAAGTTTGACATTTTTACTCAGGTCACGCCCCAGAGAGGAGAGGCACATCTTACCACAGAGAATGAAGCAGGTTGATTTTAATCTGTCGGTAACTTCTGAGGCCTGTACAATAAAGCAAGTTTAACAAACTTATGACACCATTTGGTTATCTGGCTTTGCTAACCCTGGATGACCAGAATCTCATAAATGAAATACCTGTGTCACTGTTTTGTTTTAGAAACAGCCAAAAGTCAAATTCATCATAGTGAAATGAAAACAATAATCTATAATCCGAAAACAGAATAAGAAGGTGTAGAAACACTAGTTTTGTGATATAGGACTGGCTGTTAATATCCCTTAATGGCATACCTGAAGCACGCTGCAGAGATTCTGTGGGATGGTCGGGATAAACTGTGAGATTAGAGGTTACTGTCTGTACGCAGGACGAGTGAGAAAGAGAGAGAGGAAGCAGGGCCAGGGAGGTACGTCTGTTCAGACTACATCCTCCCCCGCCAAATCGGGCTGTCCATTCTTGCGAAAAGGGGAAGGAGCGAGAACAGAAATATTTCCAAATGCAAAAAGAAGACCAAATCTTAAAAAAAAAACATGCTAGTATAATTTCATATGACGGAAGTATAGAGTGAATATTTGCAAACTGTTTCTGCTACCTAAAGAGTGGGGAAGTAGTTAATAACTGATGAGGTCTGTCTGACTGAAGTGTTGCATTTATAATCACTGGAGCCAATTAAAAGTGTGGATTCTTTATCGGATAAAAAATTAACTTTTTTTGTTTTTTTCCTCCAGTTCTTGTCACACAGGTGTCATGTTATTCTGAGCTGCAGCGATGGAATCAGAGTATAAAATCAGTCAGATATTACTGCGGGGATAAAGTGAACTACACAATTAAAACTGAGCCACCATCCTCATCATTTGTTTATGTCATAAAGGAAAAACTTCCCCCAAAGACCTGTTAACAGGGAAAAAATGAATAAATAAATTATTATATATATATATATATATTATACAATTATATATAATATATATATATATATTTTTATTTTATTTTATTTTTTTCCTTGAGGGAGGTGTGGGATGGGTTTATTTTAGTATTACTACTATAGCTGTTATTTATCCTTTTTTTTTCTCAAAAAAACACAAAGGAAAGACTTTCTGTTTTTCTCATTAAAACACGGTCCACCTTGAAACTGCCTGTTTAGATCTTCTGTGCTGTGAGGTTGAAGATGTGTGAATCATCCATATTGTAGAATTTGTAGTTCTTGCATTGTTCTTGCATTTGTAGTTCATTTTTTCCCTGTTAACGGGTCTTTGGGGGAAGTTTTTCCTTTATGACATAAACATATGCTGCATCATCTGTATTTGAAGTCTGTCTGACTACACGTGAGTCTGGACAGACACGGATGTAAAGTGTAACTGCAGCCTGACGTCTGGAAGGCAAACAACCACAGGCGGATGTAAAGTTTTTTCAGTGATCTGTTTGGTCAATGGCCTGACGTCTGCGAAGGCAAACAGGTTGAGGCGGTAATTCTAGTTTTTTCAGTGATCTGTTTGGGTCTGTGTTGAAAGGTTGCGATCTGATCACCTGTCAGTCAATCTAAACCGGATCTGGTCACCTGTCAGCAGAAGTTACCATGGTGATTTTTCTCTACAAAAAGTGAACCAGCTTTGTAGTGAAAAGCCAGAGTTAACCCTGAAGTTTCCTCACTTCATGACTTTGCCATTCTAGAGTCTGCTGAAAGAGAAAAAACACAGTCATATTTTTGAAACTTTTAAGTGGTTGTGAGTTCACTGACAAATTTATGTTTTGGTGGACTCCTCTGGTATGTTATTTTTTTTTACACTCCAGCTATCTGTGTTTCTATGATTATTATTTACAGTTTTTGGAGCCAATCTAGTTGTCTGGAAGCCACGTAGAGCCAGAGAGGCAGATGGTTAATGGATAAGATCTGCTGTGGTTTGATGCCAGGTGTGCTGACCTCCACCTCACCCTGTTGGCACAACCGGCAGTTTTTATTAGTGTGTTTGTTTGTGCACATGTATGACTGTGTGTGGCAATATGTTTTTGTTGTGTGTGTGTCTCCCCTCTCTATTCAGCATGATCCTTTTGCTTATCAAGCATATGGTGATTATTGATAAAGACCTGGTAGGCAAACTGTGCAGTTGGCTTGTGTGTGTGTGTGTGTGTGTGTGTGTGTGTGTGTGTGTGTGTGTGTGTGTGTGTGTGTGTGTGTGTGTGTGTGTGTGTGTGTGTGTGTGTGTGTCTGTGTCTGTGTGTGTGTGTGTGTGTGTGTGTGTGTGTGTGTGTGCGCGCGCGCATGCGTGTGCGTGCATGTGTGTGTGTGTGTGTGTGTGTGTGCGTGCACACTCATAAAACTGTGTCAGAATAAGTTAATTAATCCAACATCAAGTATTTTTTGCTTTTGACTCACACTAACACTGACACAGTTTTATGAGCACACACACACACACACACACACACACACACACACACACACACACACACACACACACACACACACACACAAACTGGTAAACATGGTGACTATACTGTATAATAATGTCCTTGGCATAGTTAGGCTGCTCTCATACTTTGTGCTAAGATGATTTATTTTACTGGGCTTGTTTTGCTGTTTGTTCAAGATCAGATGACGACCTTTCTTTTTCTCCTTCCCTTTCTTTTTCCACTCTTTAAATCCCTCTCTTTCTCTCTCTATCTCTCTCTCTTCATTTTTCTGTTGCTCTCCATTCTGTCGCTCCATGATCTTACACTGTCTGCACCTCTTCTATGTTTTTGCTCTGTATCCATGTTTGTATCTGTCTGCAATTTCTAATGATTTTATGCCCAATCATTTTTGCTTTAAATTTTAGTTGCTGCTGTTTTGTTCTTGCATCTGGCACTTTTGATCAAGAGAAGCTCTTTGCAAATAGTATTTATTATTATTATAAGTAGTAGTAGTTGTAGTCATATTTTATTATTATTATTATTATCTCACACTTTTCACCACTTCATCTTTGATCAATCAGTCAAACTTTATGTTACTGCAGCATGCATGTTACCAGTGCAGCTAATTGTCAGGTTATTTTTAGGTGCATCAACTAAAAACTAAAATGTCCTCTCATATCTCCTACAGCGCTAAACACCTCTAAAACAGGCGTAATGTGTGCTCTCCTCTTGGTCTCCTCATCTCTCTATGTGCCCTCTTCCCTTCTTGCTCACTTTTCTCTTCCCTCAGCTGGCTTTCCCTCATCTCTGCCTCTCATCTTCCCATACTTCTGGACCCCAAACCCCCAACTTTTGCACGTCCCGTTTAATATTTTTTGCAAATCCTGCACAAACCGTACAGCTTATTCTAAAACAGCTACATTTTTCATTTTGTCATGTTACAGTGACTGTTAAATTGTATCTTTGTCATATTCTCTTGAGTGTTCAGGTGCTTTGTCTTATTTTTATTCCTCTTAACATGTTTCATGTATGCACCAAAAAAAGAAAACTTGTTACAGTGACTGTTAAAGAAGCAAATTCCCTGTAAGTGAAAACCTGCTTGGTAAAAAATCAATTTCTGATTTTGATTGTAGGCAGTATATCAGATGGTTACATATTGTGACATTACAGCTTTATCCACATCACCATGTTAACCATCATCTCTCTGTGTCATGTCAGTTGGTGGGGCCTTCGCTCTTGGAAGTTACACCATCCTCTTCTTAAAGCTTTACTCCTATAAAGACGTCAACATGTGGTGCAGAGAGCTGAGCACCGCCAAAGCTAAGAAACTGGCTCGGTCGCTGTCTTGTAAGTCACAAACACACAAATATATTTTGGCAATACTAAATTTAAGGCCTGATTGAAGGTGAATTCTATGTCGTTTTTAAGGTCAGTGTCTGTGTGTGTTTCAAAGGTCTTACCCAAAATGAACTCTCAGCTCCTTCCTCATGCTGTTACAGTGACATCTTATGTCAGATACTGATTACTGCAGCTCTAATACATAAAAAGGAAGTTTGACTGTTAAACATACAGGAACTGTCACAGTACTGTGTGGAAATTTTGATGGTGTAACAGAAATTATTGCATGTTAACATTCACATTTGAATAATTTTCTCTGTTTTTGTATGTATCAACCAGGGCTGGGACCATAAAATAATATCTTGATATTTCAGGGTATTTTTGCAATAACAATATTCTTGATGATATGACAAATTACTGTAAACATATTGTATTATTTATTTCAGGAACATACTATTGGAAAAAATAAGTCCTGTAATTTTATATGTCATAACAGTTTACTTTCAAATATTCAGAAAAAAATGAGCTCTCATTTCTTGAGTTTATAAACAACAACAATAAGTCTGAGTGAGTTTCAAATTCTGTATAAAAAATAAATAATAAAACAAAATAATACAAACCACAATTTAAACACCTAAACAGATGCCCAATATAAAAAAAAACTACCTTTGTGGAGGAAAGAGTTAGACAAAAAGTTAACTTTTCTTCTGGAGCTTCAGTATCTGCAAAATTGGCACACATGGCTAAGATGCGGCCTTGTATATATGCATTATTAATATACTCTGCACAGAAACTAGATAAAATGCTACTTAATACTTTGCAATGTCATGTTTGTTTGTGTATTAATTCTGCCCTCAGGCCCATCAGCACAGCACCTCAACGGGGGCAATCGTGAGGTGTGTTACCCTGGCAACCTCACCATCAGAGGTACTGAAATACATCTTTCAAGTTCTGTTTTTACCATATGCACTGCCTCTGTTTTTTTTTTTTTACCAGATTTGCAGAGTCCTTTCGCTGTTTTAAACATCTATTAAAATCCCACCTTTATAGGCCTTCCTGTAGAGCAACTCCATGTGTGATGTTTTTCTTTGTTTTCTGGGCTTGTTTGTTTTGGCTCTCATTGTTCTGTGTTAAATATTGTAATTTCTTAAAACTCAAGTCATTTATTCACTCATTTATTTTAAGTGTGTACACAAGGGGTCAACAGATTATTGGCCTGGCCAATTATCGGAGCTGGTATTTGGCATTTTGCCAATTATCTATATCTATGTTTTATTTTTATGATTGCAGATTAAAATTAATTAATGAAAAAGTGTGCGTATTACACTCAACCAACACCAGGGAAGGCGGTCTGCAATACATGCAAAGAAAGCATCAGCATGGAGGAACTTTTGCTTTGTAAAACCTCAAGGAGCTATTTTGATTTATAAATTTTTATTTAAATTTTAACTGAACTTTATTAAAAAAGAGTTGCAGGGAACTTGCTGTACATGATGTAGAAAGTTTCAGTTTTGATTAAACATTTGCTTAAGGCATTTAAGCAAAGTTTTGTGTTGGGAGTTTGTTATATTCTAAATTTGGGGGAAAAAGGCAATGAGTAACTTGCTATGAAATGTGTAAATTGCCTATTGGTTCAAATATCAATTATCGGTCTTATTTAATATTAATAATCGGCATCAGCCCTGAAAAACCATGATGGACGACCCCTAGTGTGAAGCGTTTCGTAACTGCATGTTTTAAAAAGTGCTATGTAAATAAAACTTACTTACTCTGTTTTACATGTTTCATTCGGTCACATGCTTTAACTCATCACACCGTCCTCTCTGTCTCTGTAGACATGTACTACTTTGTCTTTGCTCCGACTCTGTGCTACGAGCTGAACTTCCCCCGCTCTCCCAGCATCCGCATGGGTTTCCTGCTGAGGAGACTGTTTGAGATGGTGAGGAAATATCTCATGTCAGCATCAGCTGGAAAACAACACCTTTGCCGTAGCTGTGTGTTCAAGTCAAAAATCCGCTCCATGTTTCTGATCGTGATCGATCTGAGTGCTCAGGGGTGTTTTTGTCGCTGCTCTCACATTTTTACAAGCATCTCTTTAAAAAAAAAAAGTATTTAAGAGCAAAGAACACCTGCACAGCTTTAAGAACCGAATGTTTGCTCTATAGTGGATACAGATTTTTGAGTTATTTTGCTCATTTAAAGGTTCAGTGTGTAAGATTCAGGGGCAGCCAGCAGTGACGATTGCAGATTGCAACCAGCTGAAATTTCTCCTGGTTAGAATTCCTTCAGTTTTTATTGTTCATGTGGTTTTTACCTGGAGACAAATTATCCTATTAAGGCCTCCGCTTCTCCAAAGTAACCAGACCAGTTAATGCAGTTTCACATTACAAATCAGTGTTTCTCCAATGCTGTTTGGCATGTCGGATACGGCGGCTCACCCTTTTTCTCTGATAATTTAATGTGTGCTCGCCTTTTTTTTCCTGCTCACGATGTTTTAACCCAGAGCCGAATTAACCGCCGCGGTCTCCTTATCTCCAAAACAAATGGATCTGGCAATTTAAAAACACTGAATAAAGCGGTCTCATGTTCGTTGCATACAACCCTGTTTTGAGCAATTGTTTGGTTTGTCCATTCTGGGCTACTGTACAAGGTTCGCACGGTTATGGAAAACCCACAAAAGTCATGGCATTATACAATCTCCTTTTCCAGGCCTGGAAAAGTGATGGATTTATTCAAATTCATTAAAAGTTTTGGAGATTATTTATATGTGTAATGAAGTCGTTGCGGTGATCTTTTGTGGATCGCCTTAGAGATTAAAGGCTGCTGTTTCATTTTCATACCATGATTAATATTTGGCGTGACATATACTGCACAGTTCTCTTTGTGTTATACCATTTAAATAGTCATTACATTTTATTATGGGTCCTCAAAAAGCCATGGATAAATTTTGAATTTTTTGTCAATAAAAATGTGTGGGAACCCTGACTGTACAAACATAGCGGTGGCGGATCGTCCATTAATGAAGACGCGTTCGAATGTTTAAGGAAAAAAAATATTCTTATTGTAATATATTCAACTCCTGTTCATATTTTAAAATATTGGGTTTATGTTTGTAGTTTTTGCCATCATTATTAGCAACTATTATCATATTTTACCCATAAAGTTAATTCCTGAGTTTTTGGGGACATGATGACACCAGTCCAACAAGTCAAGTAACTTGAGCAGTCAATCAGACATGTAAACCATCTCTGTTTTAAACAGTATATTACTGTAAGGTAATGATGTATAAATTAAAAAAAAGTTTCTTAGAAGTTCAAAAAGCTTCATTGCTTCTAATATGTTGCTCTCCATATATTCTCTGTCAGTGTTTGGTGAATATTTATTTCTGTGAAATGAAGTCAATCACTTTATTGATGTTTGTTTTTGTCCCCAGCTGTTTCTCATCCAGATGTTAGTTGGTCTCACTCAACAGGTACAGTCTTATAATTTAAACCTAAACTGATGTGCAGTGCTGTGTTCATCTTTCCATTCACATTTCAAGATTTGAATTTCATGATATAAAGTGTTCCTGCGATTGTACGACTGGTATTGGAAGTACTATGGAAAAATGACTCTAAAAATTAAGCCTATATGTAAAATTTACAGTTTACGGTGCATGACTGACCACTTCTTGTCTTCTTTCTATCAGTGGATGATTCCCATCATTCAGAGCTCCATGAAACCACTTGAGGTGAGGAAAACAGACTAACACTGATACTGATGCTGCACAAAATAACATGCTGCTATGCTGCTATAAAATGCAGTTTATCAATCGTTTGCTGATCTGTGCGTCTCTCCTCTCTGTAGGACATGGATCTGAGCAGGATGACTGAGAGACTTCTAAGATTAGCTGTGAGTAAAAACACAACATATGTACATGGAGAAACCTTTACTCATGCTGTTTGCTGTTTTTCATGTTTGCTATGAGTTGATGACCAGCACAGAATAAAACATCACTTTTGTTATCTTTTGTTTTGGATTTAAACTATAACTCAGATTTATTTATTTAGGGTGTGTGTCCACATGGTAAAAAAAAGTGATGGCAGGGTGCTGAAGAGTGCTTTATCCTAGCACTGTGACACACTGTGCTTGGGTTTGGTTTCTTTTTTTAATATTTTGATACTTTATTGTGTCATTATTTTACAAATCAAAAGTACATTTACAGTTATTTATAGATTCTGACACAAACTTTCCTTTTTTTTTACACACATGAAAACACAGATGAAAAAGAGTTAAAGAAAAAAAACAATTATATATATATATAAAAGATGGGAATTTTTTATTTTTTTTAATTATTGGGTTTGGTTTCTAATATTTTGACATTAATGTTATCCAGAAAGGTAACATAAGACTGCACTAACAGTGTTGTGTTGACTACACAACCCACAACATGCTTACACACGTACAGTTAATAAGGAGGGTCCAGTATCTTGTCCATGGATACTTGGACATATTGCCTGGAGGAGGTACCGAACTGCTGACCCTCTGATTAGAGGATGTGTACTAGCCCGAAAATGTTCTGCAATCTGCAATTTTAATGTAATAACCCCACAAATGTAATACATTTTCTAAAAACGTAACGTAATACTACATTTCCAACATGACATCCAGAAAAGACACCTACTAAGTCCAGAAAAGAAATCTATATGAGGTACGTATACATGTCTTTTCTGGACATAGAGTAGGTGCCTTTTATGGATATAGTATAGATGTCTTTTGTGGACATAGTATAGATGTCTTTTTTGGACATTTGCTTGAAATTTAGTATTACATTTGTAGTAGGTAACTGCTATTAGTTTTACACAATTTAGGGATTATGCGAGTAACACAATGCTTGTTGTCAGGCTAATTGCAGCGATTAATCACTGTAATGAGAATATGCTTTAACTCACAATGACTTGAGAGTGTGGTTAGAAAACATGCTTCAGTTTTTCATCAGGCTTTTACTTGTAGTTAGTTTGGACATCTTCTCTAAAATGTCTCTCCATCATATTTTGTTCTTATTGATTTGGGTCCCTCCATTCCTCTAACTTTTCTCCAGGTTCCTAATCACCTGCTGTGGCTGATGTTTTTCTACTGGTTCTTCCACTCGTCAATGAACTTCACCGCGGAGCTGCTGCGCTTTGGAGACAGACAGTTCTACAAGGACTGGTGGTATGTGTCTGTGTGTGTTTGTGCATGAATGTAGTTCTTCATTTCTTTGCACCTGTGTGTATGGGAATAGATTTGTGTGCATAGTCATGAATGAAAAAATATGTATGTGTATGTAAGGGCAGGTGGTAGATCATTTCAGTACTTTGCAAAACTAGTAGAGGAAGGAGTCATTTTATGTGTCGCACCTTTTCTGACAGTAGTAAATCAATTTCATCACTCAGTGTACTGTAGGATAATTACTCATCATTTACTCTTTGCCAGCGTGACAATAAAGATTTTAGACTTTTTCATGTGCATCAGTATTGATGAAACTGCCTTAGATCTGATGTTTAAACCAGGCAGTGCTCCAGCGCTCTTATTTGCTGACTTTTCTTTCAGGAACTCTGAGACGGTGACATATTTCTGGCAGAACTGGAACATCCCCGTACACAAGTGGTGTCTCCGGTGAGTTATTCGCACGCTAACACACTGAGAGGGAGCGATGAAATTTATAGAAGTGAACACAAGGGACAGTGGCGGGTCTGATGCAGGGAGACAGGCTTAACAAGGCACACTGATGTATTTGGGAAATTGATTCATCTGGCTGCGAGAGAGTAAGTGCTGGTAATAAATACGACGCCTGCAGCCAGTTCCACATACGCTAACACAGCAGCAGGAGCAAATGCAGTGAGGTTAGATTAAACAAGACAAAGCAAATAAAATGCTTGTAGAGCCTGTTTACTTTGAATTTTCTCTCAGGGAGGGAAAATCAGCAAAATTTCAACATACAGCAGGGACTCTGTACTTGCTTTGCTTGGGGAACAGAAATTGACAGGAGAACAGGGGCCCGTTTCTGCAGCTCCATACACGTTTCTTGGATTTTAGGAACTTTCTAGAATTGTAAGATATTTCTTGGATTTTAGCACATTTCAAGCATTTTTAGAACATTTCTAGGATTTTAGGACATTTCAAGGATTCTAGCACATTTCCAGGATTTTAGGACATTTCTAGGATTTTAGGATGTTTCTAGGATTTTAGGACATTCCTGGGATTTTAGGATACTTAGGCCAGGCTTAGGCTTAGCGAGGACCTCTGTCGGGGTGCTGGGGATTCTTAACTGGCACTTTTTTTCAATAAACAAGCTTTATTTTGATGCTGTTTTATACAATATGATACCTCATGTATACTAATAGTACAAAATCAATTCTCAGTGTGAGTCACTTTCATTTACATCGTAAATTAGAAAATGATTGGGGGGTCACCTGGCATCCTATCAGGGGCCAGATTTGGCCCACTGGCAGTAAGTTGAGTATCACTGACATATAGAAAACATACTGAATGACTGACACATTATTTGATGTTCTGGTTCCCATTTCAACATCTGTTCTTTCATCTGTCTTGCAGCCACTTCTACAAGCCGCTGCTGAGGAGAGGTTTTAGTAAAATAGTCAGCCAATCAGCTGTCTTCTTCTTGTCGGCTTTCTTTCATGAGGTAAGAGCTGAGACCAAGACTACTTTCTCTGTTTATATTGACAGTGTAGGTAGAATACACTGTACCTCAAATCTGCAGTGTCCTCAAAAATCCTCTCTCAGGTAAATGTTCTCGTACAAATCCACAGAGAACATAATTTGTTTTATATAATGATTTTTGTTTCCATGTGTGTTTCGGTTTCAGTACTTGGTGAGTGTTCCTCTCAGGATGTTCAGACTTTGGGCCTTCATGGGAATGATGGCACAGGTAAGAACAGACACATGTTGCAAATGATACACTTACAGCAGTGGTCGGCACAAACCGGCATATATTATTTCATTTTAAACTGCATAATATGCACTGTGATTGAGGTACACAGTTTTTGCAAGATTATCCTTCTAAAAGGAATACTTCACCTGCAAAATAACTATTTGTCAGTTTCTCACTGGTGTAACCTTGACTCCATGAAGAGGACTCGTTTTTCTGGCATACCTCCATGGAGAACGGAGAATTGAAAAAAAGGCAAAGATTTCATGAATTTGTCGTCAACAGGGTCAACATTTCCAACAGCAAACCTTTGTGTGTGTGTGTGTGTGTGTGTGTGTGTGTGTTTCTTTTAAATCCCTCTCTAAATACGGTGGATTTTGCAGGTCCCTAAAGGCAGAGCAGGTGGAGCTCTTCAGAAGCTCTTTTTTTCCTCAGCAGCAGTTTGTGACTAGCAGGGTGAATAACTGATCTGTCAATCCGTTCAGGGCTGATCAGATCTGATCAGATCAATGGATGAGAGGGACAGCTGCTGAACGGTTAAGTTTCATGTTCAATGCGCTTGAAGTTGTGCTGTTCCATCTGTGCCCAGAGTACGCTCTGTGCTCTGAAAGCTCAACGGTTCAGCTCCAAAAATAGAAAATGTATTTGTGGCAGCAGATGTATTAATTATGGTGGCGGTCTGCCGAAATAGGAATGTGTGGGAAACCCTGCATGTGTCTGCAAACTCTCATACAACTTGTGCAGTATAACCCAAGTCTCCCGTCTTTAAATGTATGTTCAGTATTTCCCAAACACACACATTTATGCTAAAATATTACAATATAAAAGACTTTTGCTAGTTTTGCTGTGGTTAAACGCGGACCCCAGTGACTTCAGTTCATGAAGAATGTCTGCTATTTTTTTTGATTCTTCGTTCATCCTGGAGGCATGCGAGACAAAATAATGTTTTCTTCACAAATTCTGCGTAACATAGGGCGAGTAATTCATTTGCAGATGGTCATTTTGCAGGTGAAAGATTCCTTTAATGTTTGAAAAGGATGAAAGAAATGGGTGTAAGTAGGAAAGAGGTAGTGAGGCATTTAATGCATAGTTTATTTGTGCAGCCAGTCATAGTAAAAGTCAGATTAAAGATACGTGTATGATGTTCTTTTTGACTCCTGTGGGACATTTTAAAAGCTGTTCTCAGTGTTTGGCCTTGGCTGCAGTGTCATCAACCTAATTAATAACCTCATTAACACAACGGCGCATATTTGATATATCACAGTGAATATAAGTGCCTCTTGGTCTTTGCTGACTTTGGTAATTTGTTTTTCATTAGAGCGAGCTGAAACTCAGACAACAGAAATCAAAAACAAATAAACAGAAAATGTGAGATTGTAATTAGTTATTAAAAACCCAATCACTCACTGTGTTTATTTATTTTCGATTTTTATTTACTCATCAGCTTCCATTAGCCTGGTTTGTCAGTCGCTTTCTGCGTGGCGACTATGGCAACGCTGCGGTGTGGATCTCACTCATCATTGGTCAGCCGTTCGCCGTCCTGATGTACGTCCACGACTATTATGTCCTGCACTACAGGCAGGCGGCTGACTGATGCACACACACACACACACACACACGCATAAGCATACATATCTACAGTCTCTGTCACTTTGTTTCACTCTATTTTTGTCTCTTGTACACACAAACAAACACAAAGGTACTTTTTGCATCCAGTGCAGGTTAAAGGATATCATACTCTACATGTCGGGATGAAGTGATCACATCCTGATCAGAGCAGGTTTACATAAAACAGCTTTTCTTCCATAAAAAGAAAAATATTTTTTTCCAAGTTTGGAAAGTTAAGAAGAGCTAACAGGGGAAATCTTTTGAGGTCATGTAGCATCTCACTCAGGTGATTTTTCTGCCAGTGCCTTTTAAAAGGGTTAATTTGGTATTTTTCAGCCTGGACACTGTTTTCCTGTGGTGGCATGTTATCTAATGATTTTCAGTGTCATGGATGATTATTCAGCTGATACCAGCAATGCGGATGTGGCCTTTGAATTTGATGGCTGCCTGTTATTTGTTTGAGCAGGAGCATACTATGTCTCTTAAGTTTTCAGAATGAGACTTAGACACAATAACAAACAGATCAGATCAAGCGAAAGGCAAAGAATCACTTCAGACGCGTACTAAAACGATCTGAGCCTCTCTGTGGAAAAAATAAACACTTTCATTGGCCGGACAGTGATGGAGCACATAGACATACAAACATGGAAAAATAGGGTCTAGGTTGAAAAATGTTGAAGTTAAAGTTAAAAAGTTACCCTTTTAAACTTCTGACTGCCAGTTTGTCTAACTGATAAAGGTTTTTGCTTGTGGTACTGCAGAAACGCACTCTTTTCTTTTTTTTTTTAAACCAGAGAAGCTCTGTGCCTCTTCAGCTGTGCACATGCACAGTACAATGACTGTGGCTGAATTTTATCAATTGTCAAGTTGACAACAAGTGCCTTTGTAAAAATTTGATAGAGTTTTATGATCTACTGTGTTTCCTTTTTGTGAGCCAAAGGGGCCTTAAAGTGTCTGCTCTGAGGGAACATCAGTGAGAGATATGAATGCATGCAGGTAGGATTTTATTGATGTACAATATTTTTTTTCAAATGATGTTTTACTTGTCAGTTATGAAAAGGCCAGCATTACTGTTTGTCCGTTTTTTTCTTTTTACCTAAAGTGCCATTATAATAATACAGCACACATCCAGTCACGCTAGCATTTTATTTGGTATTGATTTTATTTTTACAACAGAAATAAAGAGATATAAACACACTGAATTAGTGTGTTTTTGCTTCTCTGAACTGCTGAATTGTTTAAATACAGTGTGTGTGTGTGTGTGTGTGTGTGTGTGTGTGTGTGTGTGTGTGTGTGTGTGTGTGTGTAAAAAATAAATGTTCAAAATTCGGTTTTGTTGAAGTCTTGTTTTTAAGTGTATGTGTGTTTTTGTCTATCAGGCTTTTGATTTTATTATGTTTAGATTCATATAGATAGATAAATCACATTCTTACAGACGTTTTCTTGTTTGTTTTTGTTTACTTCTTTTTCTAGGCTTATTTTTTCATAACTTTTGGGCCATTTCTTAAGTTGCTTGTTGCCTTCTTTTCAGGTTTTTGAAAAACCAGGATTCAAAGAGTTAACTTGTGCTGCAGTCAAACCATCAAAGGGACTCTTCAAAAAATATTTCACTTCCTCCCTAATCCCAAATCATGGCTCATATTCAATCTCCTTTTTCACCCTTTATGTTGTGACCATTTTTTGTCGTTCTTATGCTGAGATCAGGTCACTACTGTTCAGCCAGTTTTGTCCCTTTTCTGTGTCCATACAGTCAGTTTTAATTCTTACATTCTCTTGTATTAGTTTCACTCACAGACATTGAACACACCACGAGTTAAATGACTTAAAACCACCATTAGTCAGTGATATTCATCATAATTAGGCCACCTACCAGGCTTAATTTCAAACTGAAGACTGTGATTAACATCTTTTTACCACTTTGCTACTGGGCATCTCAGCCAGGGCACAAAACTGTGCCACAAGCTGTGTGTGTGTGTGTGTGTGTGTGTGTGTGTGTGTGTGTGTGTGTGTGTGTGTGTGTGTGTGTGTGTGTGTGTGTGTGTGTGTGTGTGTGTGTGTGTGTGTGTGTGTGTGCGTGTGTGTGTGTGTAGATTTGTCATCCCGATATGGGAGGACAGGACTGGGAACCTGTATTTTGTCAGCCTGACAGTGAATTAAACAGCAAGTCTGAGGCAAATCACAAGTTTCTGTAGGCGTGTGTACGTGCTCTGAGAGTGTGACATTTGGCTAAACAATCGTCAGCGGGGATTAGAGTGTGGATGACAGTGGAGACGTGGTTTTGCAGGATTCACCATGTAATATAGAAAATCAGCTCACAGCAAAAACCTACATTTTATTTTTTCCATAAATCTTTTTTGTTTTTTTTTCCAAGAATTAAGATTAATTATTTCCCAAAAAGGACTTGATCTACTGTTTGAGCAAAGGGTGCAAAGTTAGTGTGGGAGTCTGGCTCATGTTTGGACTCACCAGAGAGAAGCATATGACTGTTTATTGTCAAGGTTTCGGAAATGCTGACCTACTGTGCAATAATAAGGTGATTTATTTTATTTGTGGCAAAAAGACAGCACATTATGTGAAAATTATGTCCTTTTATTCAGGGATCATGATAGGGGCTCTATCATAGATGTATAAAGAGAAATGGATACAGCGTCACAGACAGGGCCTCACTGATTCCTATGAAAGTTGCTCAGTGGTGCATGAACCCAAAAAAAGTTTGATTTCCATGTGTAACATTACTGTGATCTGCCCCTCTATTTCTGCATCATTGGGCCCAAAGCGCAGGCGCACTACAGATATTCACCATATGAGTGACTAATTTTCACTGTCCGATTGGCTAACTTTTGCCTTAGCCGCTGTAGCAGCCAATAATTAAATAATTACCATTAATGTGACACATTAAAATACAAACAACACATACTGATGTAAGTGCAAACTATTATCCTCTCCACTTATTATGTTTTAATTACCTTATTTAAGCCAACTAATAATGTAATAACTAGTTACCTAAATGATGTAATAACTTTTAACTAATAACTTTTTTGTAATAACATTGTGCAACAAAGTGTAACTTTTCAGTCCTGATCGCCCCCTGGTGTCTGACTGCAGTATAGGTCATAAAGCCCGCCCTACATGTTAGTGAATGGGACATAAAACTAAAAACTCAAAGGAACGCCAAATACATTTTTCCTAAAGATGGTTTCAGTCACTGAAGGTAGTTCTCCCTGATGTTTGTTCAAGTCTGTTTTTATGATAAGTTTGGTGTTAATGAGTTATTCAGTTATACAAAAAGGGGATTTCTCACCATGATTGTCAATTGTGACAGCCAGTCTATGTGCTCGCATTTCAATTGAGCTGGTCACAATTGGTTGGACGGGTGTTTTGGCCACCATGGATATTGCTGCTATGCACACTCCAGCTCCAGCGAAAGATCGCAGCAACTGTATTGGGGATATTTTAGCCTCACTAAAACATAGTGGGGGTAAATGGGGAAACGTTGTATTTCTCAGTCCATGGTCCTTATTGATTTAAATTAAAGTTTTAAGTTGGTTTTACTGAACCACGATTTGTTTTTAATGGTGCAACAGACCTCTCCTTAATTTTCTAAAAATCTGGATTTACTCATTTTAAACTTAATTCTACTAAACTCTAGTAAGAGCTAATCTTAGACCCAGTTTTTATCTTTGTTGTTTGCCGCTATAATAATGCTCTGAATGTCACATACAGACCCTTCGAAGTCTCACTCTGTTGCACACAAATTGTGGTAACGGTTTACAAGAGATGTGAGCAAGCAATGTGATTATTTCTGCTTGCATCTCAACAAGAGGGATGTGTGCAATTATTTGTACTCGCAATCGATTCCTCACATCTGTCCTCATAACCGCCACCGCTGCCAAAAAGTAAGCCTTTGCTGCAGGACAGGCGTAATCCTCCATCCATCCCCCTCTCATTCCTGACAAATAAACCACAAGAGGACGGGGGAGGGAGGGGGAGCAAAAAGTGCAGAAACCTCGTCATTTCTCGTCTATCATCAATAATCAGACGGTTCCTGACATAAACAAAGCTTTCCAGTTCCTCTGGTTGGACTGAGTCACACATTAATGCACCTCTAGCTGTACCTGCACACGCAAACATGTCATACGACGATCCATGTGGAATTTCGGAACGTCCATACATACAGTTAGACGTACTGTCCTCCTATCCTTTTTCTTTCACACCTCGTCTTCTCTCTCTCTTCTTCCCTTTCTGTCCCCATCCTGCACCTTCGCTTTGTCCTCAGTAACAGGTTGATCCATGGCTCTTCTCCTGACATCCGTTATTCCGGATCTTTCCGAGAAACACTGACAAGCTGTGAGTGATGATGATCCCCAAGACAGGAAACTAGGAGACACAAACCTGTCTCATTCTGCGAGATGGATGGAGCGTAGGTTCGGGGACACGTTATAAAGAGACAGACTTTGGCCTTGCACTTGAATCCAACGTTTGGTCTGGCATTTGTCTATTTAGATTCATATTTAGGTCAAACACAAAGCAATTACACAATGTGTCCGAAATCGCGGCTTAAGGGAGACTCGATTGATACAGACCCTGTTTTTACCCTTATTGTCAGCTTGTTTATACATTCACTATACAGTCATTTATTCCTTACATTTGACAAAGAACCACATGATACAATTTTTGGCAGCAGGTAATAAATGGGACTTAATATATCTGAAAAAACAACATTTTTGTGCATTTTCTGGGAGAAAAAAAAAAACATGGAAAAGATAGAAGCTTTTTGTTTTTCTTTTGTCAAGTTGCACCCCAAAACACTATGATGCTCAGTCGTTTGGTAGAGCACATTTTGAGTCACTGCATCTTAATCAAAAACTCTTTGAACTTAACCGACCTGACTGAGCTACCTCTACCCTTCGGTTGTGATATGTTATGCTGAAAAATCCTTTAAATGTCCCTGTTTTGCTTAATAGCCTGACTTTTCAGTTCACCTCTAACAGGAAGTTAGTAACATAAAAAGTCACACAAGGGCTCTGTGCGGTGGGATTTCTTTAAAGGTGGGCCTATTTTTTCAACATGCAACATGCTGAGCAGATTTATGTAACTTTAAAACTAAAAAATCTAATAGTTTTTTAAAAACATTTGTCCGTTTATGGTAAAGGTAATTTAATTAAAGTTGACTATTTGCTTCAAATAAAAACTTCTGACCATTCATTGCTTTTTAAATGATACATTTAAAGTTATACATTATGTATATGCTTAGATGTTTGAATACGTATGGTTTTTGACTGTCTAAAGCCATGCTCAACATTTTTCTTTTATGGTAATGGTAGTAATGCTACGATAATAAATTTAGAATTTTTATTCAATAAAAAAGGATGAATATTCATCATCTATTTAAGGTTATGCCATTATATAAGCGATGAAATAAATCATATCTGTATGATTCTTCTCCATTTTTGTTTTCAAAGAACTGTAATGGTAAATATCTAGAATAAATATATAAAACTAATACTAGTACTGGTAAAACTACTAATTCCATGGTCTTAAATTGATGTATGTTGGTGTTCTAACATATCACAAGCATTATAACAGTACATGATTTGTAATTTAGATTTTTTTTCTTTTGGTTGCACCTTTACCATGAAGTAACATCTCAGCTGTTTAGTAGGGCCTTTATTTTAAAAAGGTACAGGTACAACGAAAGTTTAATCATCCTAGAGAAATGATCGCCCGCTTTAAAATAATACTGTCTGTCACTGTTTTGTGACTTTTTGTAAAAACAAGTGTCAGGATGAAAAGAACATCAAATCACTTAACCCTGATTTGTTTTGTAGTCGGAGCTCAGCAGAGTGAGATGAACAGGTCTGCTGAGATTCAAGATTTTGTTTTAAGTTTATTCTTAATTTATCACTGTGAATTGTGACAGGGCACTGGTGCTGCATCACAGTCACAATGATCATAAAACCGTTCTTACCGTACATATAATGTATGACTTTTCCCTGTGATATCTGGTGTGTGTGTGTGTGTGTGTGCGTGTGTGCGTGCGTGCGTGCACACACGCGCATGTGTGTGAGTGTAGATTTTTGTATGTTTGCTTTAACATTGGTGTGTGTGCATACTGTACACGGGCATGCATGTGCGTGTCCCGGCACAATGTAAACACATACTAAGACTTCCTGTCTGAAGACCAAACTGAGAGAAGATTTAGAGTGAGAGGGAGGGAGGCAGAAAGACAGAGTCATTGAAGAGAGAGAGAGAGAGAAAAGAAGGAGAGAAGAGGAAAGATACACTGAAAGGAGTGAGAGCAGCAGAGGAAAGATCTGAGGATGTTTGGGAAATCTAGAGAACAATACTCTGAGTTGACGCGGACAGGCTGACAAAGTGACAGAGATGACAGGGATGCACAGATCAGAAGGAGTGCGTTGATTACTACAGCCCACTGGTACGACTCGAGAATCTGAAAGGAGAGACACAAGTGACAAGAGAGATGAAACACTTACTGAAATGCTGAACCTGCTCCAGACGGAAATGCGACTGACGTAAGTGGATGTTCAGAGATGATACGAGGGG
The DNA here is from genome assembly GCF_008729295.1 of Plectropomus leopardus. NCBI lineage: Eukaryota > Metazoa > Chordata > Actinopteri > Perciformes > Serranidae > Plectropomus > Plectropomus leopardus. The sequence continues at coordinate 28,349,935 of NC_056469.1, read as the reverse complement.
GCAAAGGTCACTGAGAGTTGAAGCATCCTTGCTTGGATCCTATCCAGCGTTACCTGGTCGGACACTGACGGACATGAGGACGCATCAGCTTCACCAGCCATAGACTGACTCGTCCCAGAGTAAGTCATAACATAATATTCATAACATAATATTCTGTTTAGTGTCTCTTTTTTCTGTAGAGGTAAGTTGTCTCCAGCGATTGACTGGTTCTATAAACTAGATCCTTTTTAAAAGAGAGGAAGAGAACATCAGGTCTTTTTAGTTTAAATTCAGACTTTTCAAAACATCCAGGTGCAAATGTAATGCCAAGAATCACTACATGCAGTGGACAAAACTTGTAGTACATTATTGTTGTATTAAACAGGAACACCACATAAATTAAGACTTCCAGCATATTATCGGCCCAGGAAAGTTCAATTAATATTTGGGAACATGAGCTCCTTTTTCCCCAAAGCCAGAAATGAGAGAAGTAAATCTCAAACTTGTGATGTCATCAAGTACAAAGTATGGAGCTGCTCAATAGACAATGAATGGGAGTCTGATTGAAATGATCTGTTTTACCTTTTATACCCTAAAACTTTACTCAAAAGCTTTCTCTGCGTATGATGTCACACATCTGTGCACTGTCCACCAGAGGGTAGGCAGCTAGAGGCGAAGACTATCAACACTGCACCAGTGTCTATGAATTGTGCTGTTTACGGCTGTTACATCAAATATAATATAAGTAAGTAAATAAGTATTTTTTCTTAAGTGTATAATCACTCAAAAACAAGAATTGTTGTGTTTTGTTGCCTTGGAATGAGCTGTTTATATCTACATAGGGAGCAGGTCTTGTCTACGGAGATCACCATGTTGCACCGATACGTTCTCACCCTGAATTTGTCACATGGTGCCGCTCTGTCGAGACCTTCCGCTGTTACCTGGGACGTTTTAGGTATCGTTCTACGTCAGCTGTTTACGCTCCGGGATGCCATTACGGTGATGTCAACAAATGCACATGGTGGGATGGTGCAGCCCGTTACCGTCATGTCACAGCATGCAGAAAGCAGCGTGGTCCTTGTGTTTATACAGCGCCGACTGTCAAGATGTCAAGACTTAAAGCTCCATTTGCATATTTGCAACACTTACAGGGAAATATCTATATTTGTGTAGACAGGGCCTCAGTGTCATTTGTAATGTTTTTCCTAATTCATCGTCTATGGAGCACTTCCAGACCCTATGTCATCACAAGTTTGAATTTAAGTATTCTAGTTTTTGGATTTGGATGAGAGTTTTTCATGTAATATTTGTGGAATCAACATCAACCATAGGAATAACGTGTATGAATTTTAAATAGACAGAACAAAATCATCCAGAAATTTCTAGAAATTTATACAGTTTTGTCAGTGTTTAAAGCAGAATCTTTCTCCTGCGTCTTAGGACATGTTTGGAATATGTTGCACAATCACATTGCACAGAAAGGCCCCTGTGAACTACAAGTGCAGCTATCACTAAAATTAGAGTTACAGCTGCAACAGAAATGTTCTGTTTGCCTTGAGGGGCTTTCTGCGAAGCTATAATTTGATGCGGGACAGCGTGAGATCTGTATTCCACCATCCCATCCTGTCTGTTTCCCTTTTCTATATATTTCTCTCTTTCACACAATCTTACACACACACACAAACGGGACTCCCACGCTGCTGGAATTTATTTGGACAGTGTTATTTGTGATCTGCCTCTGGGCCCTCTGCCCTCCTCTCAGTATCACTTTACAGTCATTGCATCACCACAGTCTTTGATGTCGGAGGAGGAAAAGCAACAATAGGGTAGCAGCAGTGATGCATAAGATTGGTATCGTATTATTCTGTGTGGACTCAAATCACAGGCCGACACAAAGATGTATTTCGTCTGTCTTAAATTAGCTGCCCAATATTTTGGATCAACATTTGATTTGGTACTTGCCTTTGGATGTTATCATTATACTTAAAACAGATTTGCTGGTGATTGTTTTGAGCAACTCATCAGCTTTACAATTTACAATACAGTATACAAAACATAGCACAGACAGTATAATAAAAATAAGGTGAGCAGGTTCAAGTAGAAACCCAAAATACATGCATGAAACTGAAAATGAGCATTAGAGGTCCCCTTTAACCCTTATTGTTGCGATTGTTTGGTGCATTTTACATGCTTTTCATTCTTCATTTTTTCATAATTTTGGCTGTGTTCATGCACATGGGATGAATTTTGCAATATTGTGTATTTTTTGTTTAATCTTGGAATTTCCAGCTCAGCTCCTAACAGTCATACTGTTAAGTGCAAAAAAATGCACCATTGAAACCCATACAAACTGCAAACTTTTGATCCCACAGCCATCAAAGCCTAAAACATGCATTGTATTATTTCTGGGTGTCATTCTGGGCTTTTTCTCGTGGAATCTGTCATTTTTACTATTTTCCACCCGATGGTGTTTTTTCTTACCATATTTGGCATATGGAAAAGATTTTGTTTTAAATTTATTCTTAATTTATCACTGTGAATGTTGACAGGGCACTGGTGCTGCATCACAATCACAATGATCACAAAACCGTTTTTTAACTTCCAAACGTTTCCTTTAGATGCACTGTCACTGTCAATGCTGCTGCTATTATTGACATATTGACATAAGACTGCAAAATCAATTTTTTTGGAAAAAAAATCTATTTTGCCTGTATTATATTGAAAATAATTCTTTTTTTGTTTGTTTTTCATCTAAAAACATGGTGGCATCATAACAAAAACCTGACATTTGAAGGATAAAATTCTGAAAGTTAAAGAATATTTGATATTTACGATGAGGACTTGTGTTGGTTAAACATATGTGAACCTAATGAAAGCAGGAAATAATATTAATGTAAAATGTCCTGCAGTGGTTTAACTTCTCACCTTGACGTTGTGATATACGGGTGGACTCCCGGATTCTGTGGCATCACCTTTGAGTATAGCCACAGTCAGTTTTGGATAGTTAGGTCAGAATATGTTTGGCCTCAACATTCATCTTTTCAAGGGCCAGCTTTGACAGCACATTATTGAAAACCGCTGGAATGTGTTACTTGTCATCATTTGTTTCTGCACAGATGAAGTAAGTGGCTTAACAGTCAATTTCCTCAGAGGAACGCTCACAACGCTCGTTAAGGCCCTTAACGATGATGAACTAGCTCCCAGTGAGTTAAACAATATAAGACCATGTTGCTGTGAAAACACCCATTTATTTCCTTCAGTGGTCTTAAGTCATGTGGCTGGACTGATCTTGTTAATGTAGATGAATCACATTATTCATGCCTCACCCTCAGCTGAGCATGTTATTCTCATTAGCCCAAATAGACTAGATTTTTCATAAGCCCGATTATTTTGCTGTAAGAGATTTAGTTGTGAGCCATGATAATACACAACACAAACCTATCCAGTCTGGGTCTCACATGAGCAATTAAACTACATTTGTCATGGAAGGAGAGGGAAGCATTCCAGATAATATTTGGGTTGACACTCACTGGGATGCCCCATGGAAAATTTGATATTTAACCTCATGTGACCACAGTTTGTTTTTTTTTCCAAAATGCTTGTGGATCTATTCTCATATTATATCCCATTGAGCTACAGTATATGAGGCGTAGTCACGGACTGCCCTCTGCTGTCTATGACATTCACGCGTGGAAGTTTCTTTTTGCATAATTTCACATAGCTCACTCAAAAGTCTTATTTTAAAAATTCTCTTAAAAGCAGGATCTTAGTTGTGCCTTAAGATTACATGTTGCATTTAGTGGCATCTGTTTCCAGGGGTGCAAATAGGTCACATGGTGTTATGGCTAAGTGCTTGTCGGTAGGCTCCCTCGGGAATGATGCAGCAGGCACTGTAAGAAGTGTTTTTGCTTTGCATGACCCTCAAAAGTTGAGCGCATCATCCGGAAGTTTTGAATCCACAATTCTTCTGTGAAATTGTGGACTATCAACTCCCAGAAATCCCTTATATGTAGCTGCTCCCACATAGAAGGGGGCTTGCCTTTTCATTATCACTCGCATAACATGTTTGTCATGCTTGAATGTTATCACAAGATGAGAGGTTGCATAAAATCACGAGAAAAGTCTCAGTGGAAGCGCAGTCATCTTGTGTTTTATCAACATTTCAAAAATATTAAGTTTTATAAATATCTGTAGTGGAAACTCACCTGCTGTCTGTTTCAGTGCTATAGTAAATTAATATAAACTCATACACTTATTAGCAGCAAGAAACGACCCAGAACTTGAAACTGTAAATATCCGGGAAGAGAGCCTTAATCCTGTTCACACACATAAACACATATCCAGTCTACCCAAATCCACCCTGTTTATCCCAATTATGAGAAGAATTTGCCATCCGTCTTGGAGGTAAATAAACACAAACAGGCCATACAGATCAGGACTGATTTACACAGACACAAAATGATTCTTTGTGGTTTAGATCTGATCTGAGCTGCTTAAAAAAGGATTAAACCACATGGAATTTCTTTTTCTGTTATGACTGCCATGAAAAGGTCACATCATGACCAGAGATGGGTAGACGTGTTATTTCTGTTACAAAAAGAGTAAGATCTGTGCCATTAAGAGTTAAAATCTGCATCTACATTTTCCAATTCTTAACATAAGAATTTCTTTAAATAAATATGCTCCTCACAAAACATTGCTTTAGGCATAAATAAATACAGTTATAATAAATAAATGATCTAATATTGGTTTTAAGTGGCTTTGTCAGTGTGGCCATGCCAATAGCAACAATCACACTGTGGTCAGAGACGGGGGAGTGAGCGAAATGGTGACAGATGTATGTGTGTGTGAAGATTTTTTTAGGAATCAGATGTAAATAAACAAGTTTTCTTTAATTTTATCATTGTGAAGTAAAGGTTAAAGCAAAATGTAATGGCTATCAAGTAATAACACCATTGGCGATTGGATTAGTTCTTTTTAAGGGTAGTTTTCACCGTGCAATTCTGTCTGCTGCTGGGTACAAATAAAGACTCGACTTATGGCATGAGTTTTGTTCATGGGCGTGTTATAATAATTTGAAAATTGAGTTTCAGGTCATTTTTCATGTCTCAGCCGAGGGATTTCCTTCGGTCTTTGTAATTAGTATATTGTTTAACTGGTCTATGGACTTGCATTTGTCTTCTCTTCTACAAAGCACTACAAAGCAACATTCAGCCGTTCACACATGTTCACACATTGGTGGCCGAGGCTACCACACAAGGTGCCATTCATGAACACTCAGACATTCACCATACCTGAAACTAAAGAGAGTTGTTCAAAAACATTTGTTTGTTCATTTTCACCCATTACTAATACCGTAAAAACTCTACACAGCAAAATAAAAAACCCGTTGCAAGGAACTGAGAAAATCATTAAGTGGTCAGATTATTTTGGCAACAGTGGCACCAACAATAATACAGTTTGAAACATTTGGAAGTTAAAAAATGTTTCACTGCATGTTAATCCTGTGTTTTTATAGGGTTAACATTAATCCCACAGTCCTTTGTAAGTGTGTGTGTGTGTGTGTGTGTGTGTGTATGTGTGTGTGTGTCCCTGTTGCCTAATGCTGTAGTCCCTGAACAGCTATGAAAGGGTATAGAAATGATCAGATTGGCACTGAAACAACTTTCAATCAAATCTTACAGTTTGCACTCAAATACAATTTAAAGTAAATGTTTACTGCTTCACAACATTGTGTGATTTTGTCTGACAGTTTCTGCACCAACTCTGGATCATCATCATCATCATCATGGACTTCAACAGCACTGAGTCCTGGCTTTTTATCAATAGTTCATTTCCCATACTGCCTGTAATAGCCAGTAACAGAAGCGGCATGGAAGCATATCTCCAAAGACTGGCTCATTTAGACGAGGGGCTCTACAATGACTTTTACGGCCTTTGGATTGCACTGATGGTCATAAACTCTCTCATATTCCTGGTAAGCACTTAGAGTTTGAGTCGATATTCTTATATTTGAGCTTCAAAACTCATAATGACCATGCATGTCTGTCCAAACTCCCTACTTCTCCTCCTCTCTCCCACAGGTGGGCATGGTGCTCAACATAGTCGCACTTTATGTTTTCTGTTTCCGCACCAAGCAAAAGACCACCTCTGTGATTTACACCATCAACTTGGCGGTGACTGACCTCCTGGTGAATCTCTCTCTGCCCACTCGAATCCTGCTCTACTACAGCGGAGGAGCTTGTCTCACCTGCTCCTACCTGCACATCTTCAGCTACTTTGTCAACATGTACTGCAGCATCTTGTTCCTCACCTGCATATGTGTCGACCGATACCTCGCCATCGTGCAGGTACGTTTTGCTCGTTAGTTCTGAAGCATAATTTGTCACTTTACAAACGTACTGGATGCTGGAACTTCAAAATGCACGTCCTCTTTTGTCCTCACAGGTTGAAGCTTCTCGACGATGGAGGAATTCGAGTGTGGCCAAATGTGTGTGTGTGTCTGTCTGGCTGTTTGCCATCGTGGTCACCTACTCCTTCCTTTCCACTGCTTTCCAGCACCCAGGCTGCTGCCTCTCAAAGCTGCTCTTTCTTACCATCACTGAGTTCTTTCTGCCCCTCATCATCATTGTGGTCTTCACAATCAGGATTATGTGGGCACTGGCTGACCGCCGCCTGATGCAGCAGAGCAGGTATGACCAGTGTCGTGTTACATAGACACGAGTAAGGAAGAACAGATAGTCAATATGTTTCTGGTCTTAAGACTTTAAAAGTGTCATGTTTTACACATCCAAGAACATACCATATAAGAATAAGAGGACTGAAATAAAATGATTCACATCTGCAGCATTAAAAGCACTGGAGCCTTAAAGTTTATGGCAGTAATATTCAACTTCAAATCTGGTCCCAGACAGGGTACCTGGTGGCCCACCAACCATTTTCTAATTCACAATAAAAATAGGGTGATTCACACTGGGATTTTTTTTGTACTTTTAGTATACATATGGCGCCATAGTGAATAAAACAGCATCAGAATAAAGCTGGTTTATCAAAAAAGTGAAAGTGGAGAATGACCCACACCGTTGGACAGTGGACAGAGTTTAACCCCTAATGCCATAAATCCTGGAAATGTCCTGAAATCCAAGAAAAGTCGTAAAACCCAAGAAATGTCCTTAGATCCTAGAAACATGCTAAAATATTAGGAATGTGCTGAAATCCTAGAAATGTCCTGAAATCTGAGAAACATCCTAAAATCCCAGAAATGCCCTAAAATCCTAGAAACATGTTTGGGGCTGCTGCGACTAGCCCCTGGCCTCCTGTCTTTTGAGTATCTCTGGTTTATCACAGTGGTGTTTTTAACTGTATTTCCGCAGGGACAGGAGGAGGAGGGCGGTCCAGCTGCTGACCACAGTGCTGATCATCTTCACTGTCTGCTTCACACCTTTCCACATCAGACAGGTGAGTGAAAAACAGGTGTTGCACATTGTTTTAAAATATCATGTTTTTGTAGACCCTAAAGGGACAGTTCATACCAAAAATTAAAAATACATATCTTTCCATCTTATGCTATCATGAGCACATGGCTCTTGTTCATAGATGCATGCTTCCTTCTGCACAGTGGTACAGTTGGCGAGTGTAGTTCAGAAGACAGAAAATAGTTCCTATGTGAAACTGCTCACAACAAGGTGTGCAGATTATCTCAAGTAACCAGGTCATGATTTCTGGATAGAGACATTGCTGTTGAGTTTTTCATGTGTTTTTTTGGTGCTTTGAGCACCACAAACCGAGTGCAATCTAGTTATATTATGTGTGAGATTCGGCAGACATCTCTACGGCCGATATTTCCAACACTGCAACTCACACCAAAACAATCCAGATTGTTGATTAGCACAGCAGGTAAGAGGAAAAATGTGCTATTTTGATTTTGAGTTGAACTGTCCCTTTAAAACCCCCCAGTTGCCACTTGAAGCCTGCTTAAGGCACCAAGCAATAAAAGCCTGTCACAAGCCATACAGGTTGGGAACTACTATATTATCATGATAAGTAGATGAAAATGCAACATCTGTGGCTGCTTTCATACATTTTCATTTAAATGTAACATTTGTAACATTTAAATGTAACATTTTGTGTGATCTCATGGCTGTTTTGTCTCATGGTGTTGCAGGTGGTGGTGTACTTCCACCCTGACATGCCCCATCACGTGATAGCCTACCATTTGACCGTCACTCTCAGCAGTCTGAATAGCTGTATGGATCCTGTCGTCTACTGCTTTGTTACAAATAATTTCCAGGTTCGACTGAAGCACTTTGCTTCCTCACCTCACTTCACCCCATTCATCCCAGCATCCCTCCTCTGTGCCACCTGTCCATCTAACCATCCATCCTTCCCTCCGGCCATAATTTGTCCATCCATCACTCATTCATTCGTTTACTTACTCATCAGTTCACTGAATAATTTGCTGCCCTTTTCGCCCTCAGGCCACCATGAGAAATATTTTCCGGCGTGCAGAGCCCGAGCAGACTAGCGGTGACATCATCAGCATGCAGCACAGCTCCAAGGCCTCAGGAGGGACCAACGCCATCACTAATAACGTGATTATGATGACCAAGATCCCTGCTTCACTGCAGAGAGACGATCTGGGGAAGAACCACACACTGTAAATCCCCTTTCACACTGGAGGGAGAGAGCTGAAAGTTACTGTGATGCCACAGTCGCTTTGGGAAACATGGCTGATATTTCTGGACTCTGCAACACGCTGAAGAATGATAACGGCCCCAGTGTGTAACGGCACAGCTCGGGATCAATAGATAATCCTGTGATTGATGATAATAATAATGAGGACCAACCAGTTCACAGAAAAGTGAGGTACTGCAACAGACTTGGTCCAAAAACCAAAAGACTTTTATTAACCACTGGAATCAATTACAACACTGACAAAAGACAACATGGTCTGTGACTTAACGTTATCATCATGCCATTCATTTTAAAAAAACTGAGAACATTTTCTTTTTTTATTGGTAACATAACAGAAATACACTGGTGCAACACTATTTTAAGGTTTCTTTTAGACAGTATGTAATCCTGAAATAAACCCTTCGGTTGAGACTGAGCACAAGTGCAAAAGAAACGATAGCTGTGACTTCTGTTATGCTGAATATCTGGACAGATGAGCTGGCATTAACAAAAGAAAATAACGTTGACCACTCTGATACCAGCCTGGGATCACTGCCTCTTTTTCATTGGAGCTGAACACATACTGTCAAACAGACTGGGACCAGCTTCCACTGCCTGGTTTAGGACAAACAGGACCATTAACAGTTGTAATATATGTAAAACAGACTGCACCTGGATATGAAAGTATAGTGGTAGTGATATGGTTTGTTTGCCTGGATTAAACTTCAGAAGATCTGGTGCAAAAAATATTTGATAAAGAAAAAACACTTTTGTACAGCAGAGGGCAACATTGTACTCCCTCTCAAGAACCATTACAGTAAGAGACCAAATCTCAAATACAAACCATTTTGGTGACTAAAAGCAGCTTTAATGTGATTGCTTGGGCTGTAAATCATACTATTTATTATAACTAAGTTTGACTTTATGTGTTGTTAAGTAAACACATCAACAATAATCAGAACCTCTGTTCGCAGGAAAAAAATGTCACATTAAATGTATATTGGAGAAATTATTGGGGGAAATAAAGGGGTGTTCAAGCGAGTAAAAATGTTTATTTATTTATTTTTTTATTTTTATTTATGTTTTTTTATTATTTTATTTATTTATTTAAATTCTACTGTGAATATTTATTTGACAGGAACAATGTAATTTAGCATGCTGCATGGAGGAGGAAAAGGAAGAACAAGAGGAAAACAAAAAGTGCAGATGGAAAATGGAGTCGGTTGACGCTTGTTGTACCTACCCTGTTTAGGTAACATATATTCATGAGTAACTTATTTATGTTATGTAATGTTATTAAGAAATAACAAAACACACACACACACACACACACACACACACACACACACACACACACACACATATAAAACAGAATTAAGAACACACAAAATAATAATACCCCATGTAAAAATAAGATAAACTCCAAAGAGAATAGAAATAATCTTCACATGAAGAAAACCCGCTTGATAATACTAGTAAAAGTGAGATAAAAATAAGGATTAAAATAGAATACACAGAATACATAACATAACATGGAAAATAAAACCAAAAAAAATTATTTGACATTCCTCCCCCGTTTTGCAGGCTCCCTTCTCATTAATAACGAACAGTCCCTAAACCAGGTTTATGGTGATCCCCCGCCCCCCGAAGGTGAGTAGCTTGTTGACGTCATTCGCGTCCCCTTAACGACCACGCCCCTCTTTGTTACTGTGGAAACCAGTGAGACTGATGAGTGTAGTGAAGCAGATGGTCACTCAGTTAGCCGGGTTGCTAACCTAAATATCATAGTTTTGCTGTCGCGTTATCGAAAATTGACACAGCCAAGGAAACTTAACGCGGAGCCACTTAAGCTTTAGCGGAGTAAAATCTCAGGTACGTTACATCTTTCTGTTTTTAATAATATAACTCGTTCTCTCTGCCTTAACCTGCTAACGCTAGCTGCCAAACTGTGATTTATTAGCTAACCTAGCTCGCTAAGGTAACGTTAGCCACAAGTCAAGTCTCAGCTAATGGGTCCACAGTCAGGTGTTTACTTAAACGTCGCCGTGTGCACCGTCCTCACGCGCTAAAATGACTGATATAACTTGGTAGAGGTAGAGGTAGGTTAACTGTAGACAGGTCGTCAGGTGGCTCAGGTAAGTCAGCGTTACTGTTAGCGATGCTTCCCCTCGAGCGAGCCATGTCCTTATAGATTTAACAAGCCCTCCAGACACACATCAAACATGTATTTATGTACACATTTCTAGATACCTTGCTCATCTAATCAAGCCCTATAAGGCGATATTTCTGACATCTCTCTTAGCAAAAGAAACAAGGTGCGAATGATTAAAATGGCCATGATTGCTGGTAATAAATGTATAGCTTTATTGTGGAAACGTGCAGATCCTCCTCAGTCTCCATGTGGCTTAAAGAAATCCCCATCATACATGGCATCAGAAAAAAATATGTTTAATCTTACTGGAAAACCATATCTCTTTGATAAACGCTAGTCTGGTTTCAGGTGCTACATGGGAAATACTTCTGAGTCTGTTGACAAAGAGAAATGACATATACACTCTTGTGTAGGCACCAGTGCTTTTATTATGGCCCTAGTCTGAGGATGAGGGTGAATTGGACAAGTCTTGTGGGATTATTATTACTTTACTTTATTTTATTTCAACTCTCTTGTGGATTACCTTGTGTGTTAGAAAAAAAATACTATACTAAAAAATATAGTTTTGTTCCAGCCTGTATTTATGATTTACTTACTGTACTTTTACTTAAGTATAGTTTTCAGGAACTTCATTTACAACTGTGGCTTTCATGTACTTCATCCACCACTGCACATTTTTAACTCTACACAGAGGCAGTTGAAGATATGTCTAGATTGCACAATACACATAGGTTACTCTGTCACTCACAGAAAATTCCACAGGACATCTGTGGAAAGCGCTTTCACGCTCAGCTGATTTTGTTTAAACCTTAACCAATAGGTGACTTAACTTTTATTTGGATGACCCAAGACTGAGTAAAAGTGGCCAAGTAAAGAGAAGAAAGGGGTGGGGTTTACTATATCCCCTAAATCAAATCAAATCTACCTATTTGTAACTGTTAGAAACTGTGCAAGAGCCAATGTGTTGTAACAAAGGTTGATTTCTTAATGTGGCTTTTGTTCAGGCCTCTGATGTCATAATAGTCCGTCAAGTTAATGCCAGTAAGATTAGCAGACACAAGGTGATTCATGAATGAAAACCTAATCTCTAATCCATGAGGTGTGGCAAAGTTGCGTCAGCCCTTTCTCTTTATATGATGCCTATTTCATCTATAAACCTATTACAGAATTTTTGTTGTGTATTACAGCTCAAGGCCAGTTTATTTAAACAGAAGGTTCCAGCAACAAGGCCATTCAAAGTGCTTCCCTTAAAACAAAAAAAGCATCGAGACAAAGTGCAAAAGAAACGCATAACCAGTGTAGATGAAGTTCCTGAAAACTATACTTGAGTAAAAGTACAGCTATCTTACCAGAAAATGACTTTGGTAGAGTGACCTATTAGAATATTAAAAGTATCTGATATTTTCTTTACTTGATTATCAAATGTGTTTTAGTATATATATTAAATGTTATTAGGTACTGAAAGTAAAAGTACAAGTACATGCTGTTAATATAAAAGCAAGCAGTCAGAATTTTGAGAATTATTACATTTATGTCTTTGTAACATGTACACCACTTTAAATTACAATCGTTGATTTGTTTGATGCAGTCTGTCAGAGCGTATTATATAAGATAGTAATTGAGTTTAAGTTTACGGCTTGTGTACTTTATGGGAGCAAAACATCATTTTTCTTAAGCCAAGAGAATTTTTATGTCCTATCCCAACAGAACTGAAACATTAATACCACTGGGAGCGCTTTAGTATTTGGCTCCTGACCCATGTGCTTTTAATCTCGCTTGTCAGTATTCGTAGAGCATGAATACAAATTTAGAAAATAAGTTAAGAAACAGAAATGGTAACAGCAAGGCCCCTCATACTACTTCAGCTCACATCTAACTGGTGTGTGTTTTTCTGCAGGTTGCTGTGTCACTCAGTGTGTCTTTGCCAAGAAGTTTCCACACGCTCTGACCCTGACTTGCCAGGAGGCGTGCACACACACACACACACACACACACACACACACACACACACACTCACACACACACACACACAGACAGACACGGACAAACACTAAAGCTAATTTTACAAAAATAAAAGACTGTATGCACACAGCCTCCAGCACAAACTAACCAGCCACAGCAAACACATTCAAAGACCAACTCTGACTCACGACTGCAACCAACAACACACATAACGCCACTCCCTGCCTTCCACCTCTTCTGCTCCTCCTCGCTCCTCCCTGTACCTCTGGAGCTACGCAGAACTTTTTGTTTTCTCCTGATTTTTGAATCTTCAACAGAGGAACAGCTCTTCTGCTGAGCAACTGGCGGCGTGATGTCCACAGGATAAAATGTATGGAATATATTTTTATATCATCTTTTTGGATATATTGATCTCATTATAATGATGATTCCTGCCACCAACTCAATTATTTGTGATCCTTTGGCTTTGAACCCAGAAGGAGCTCACCTGCAAAGATGCACTTTGTTTAATTATTCTGGATGCCTTTGGCTTCACTTACGCAGTGAGTGAGCAAGATGAAAATAATGGACATTATATGTTCTATTAGCATATGATAATAACATAGTATATTTCTGCGCATATCGGATATAGTAGCAATAAGTGGTACACACTGATACCAACCATTCTGCACAAGAAATCCATTATAAGACTGAAATGGGAGGAGAAGCAGAGGAGAGGGAGGCCTCTGGCCCTCAGGAGAAGAGGAAACCCAAGGAAGAAGAGAGTGACAGCGAGAAGGAGGTGGAAGAAGAGGGCAGAGGCATGCAGATCCCTCTGCATCGCTGGATAATGCACGGAGCAGTGATGTTTGGACGAGAGTTCTGCTATGCCATGGAGACAGCCCTGGTGACGCCAGTACTGCTGCAGATAGGTAAGCAGACGCAATACAGTCATACAGAGACAGACGCACTCTTCTCTCACTTAAGCAAATGCTCTAGTGATGTCACTTCATCACAGAGATGTACACATGAAAATTCAGCAATACTGGCAGCCCTGGGATTTCCACTTTACAAGTGTTACCAGCACATTGCGTCATGCAGTGTTTCCTACCGCATTAGAAAATATGTGTGTGTTTGTGTGTGTGTGTCTTTTAAATGCATGTGTGTCCCTTTGTATCATTCTGTGTCCTCTCTCGAAATTCTGAATTTTTTTTTTTTGGAGCAAAGCGCAGGTGGAATAAATGCAAACTTTGAGCGAATGCCAAATTTTAGACCCAGCAGAATTTTCGCACCTTCTTAAGTTTCACTTTCAATGTGCCTGACATTGAACATTAGCAACTTGTACGTAATAGATGGGGCAGTGCAAAAGACGAGCACACTTGCCTGTCTAAATATGCATTCCTCAGTTTATTCAGAGGAGGCAGAGTTATTACACACTGGTATGGTAATAGTCCTGTCAGAGTAGCCATATAATGTTTCAAAGCTGGTATTTACAGTAGATGAAATGTGTAGCATGCTCTTTACCCTGCCAGGAATCTTGGGATATATTTGCAGCTGTGTTGACACCCCTGGTTAGTCATTAAAAAAAAAAAAAGACAATAAAGTTACCTTGTACCTTTTAAAGACCCACATTGAGTGTTTACCCAGATTCAGCTATGTGTTATTTCTCCTTTTTTTTATTTATTTCTGAGAGAATAGTTAAGTTTGTGTTGCAGCCCACCATGCACGTCAGTCTAAAATCCAGCTGTTACAATAGTCAGGTAAAAGCACCAACACTGTGGAATTTAACAGTTGTTTCATTAGCCAGACTGTATCCATTGATTTCCCAGGCTGCACCACTGTGTCATGTAACCTGTCTGCCCAATAGTAGCCGACCGTGGGCTATGCAGTTAGATGTCAGGTTTGCCACCATAGCAGAAATGAAACAAAGGCATTTTTCCCTGGCTAGGTATGACAAGAATGTCTAACACAGCACATTTTAGTCTCTCTGTTTTCCTTCCTATTCACAATATTGTAAAAAAAAAAAAAAAAAAAGATTATTACAACTTTTAAGCAAATCCCATTCAGGATTTTTTGAAAGCATTGTAGGCAACCAGTTTTGTTTGGTTACTGAAATACTGAAATTACTAATTTTAACACCATACCTTAAAAAGTATGGATATTCAATACCATTTTGATACATCTGGGAAAAAATGACATTGAGTGCATGCAATTTAAATTTTTATTAAAAAGATGAATACCATAAGGGTATAACCAGACAACAAGTAGCAAAGAACAGCAGAAAGACTTTAAGTATGAATGATAAATACTTTGTTTTTTAACTTCAGTGAAAACAATATTCTTTGTGCAATAGTACACATGTATTTGTCCATGAGCACATAAATGTAGGTTTTTAAGACTCCTTTACAGGGACACTTTCTTGAAATACATACTGCATGTTGTTGAACTTGTTTGGAAGGATGCTTTAGCCTTCTTGCAGCACAAACCTACATTGGTGTGTCATATTTTGGCTAACAGGTACCCTTGCAGTCTTTTCCTTAAAATAAATAAAAGCTGTGTGGACACTTAGTGTTGTTCAACAAAACACATTGTTTGTTTGTCCTTGAGGGCTAACAAGCAAACTAAGTGTATTTTCGTCCTCATTAAACAATTGCAGAGACTTTTTTAATTATTTGAAACCTGCACTGCTTGCATTCAGATTAACTATCTAACAGTCTTCTTCCCTGCATTTGCAGCAGCATTACCGCCTTCTGTCGATCAGTGAATAATGTTACACCATTGGCTTAAATGTGTATCACCCACCTGTGCGTGCACTTGGACATGCATTCTTGTCCTCGTGAATGGGACAAACTAAACAGAGACTAGCTTAAAAAAAACTTTAGGCCCATTGACAGAGGGAGTGAGTTGTGAGGGGGAGAGGGAGGCAGAGAGGAACATTTTTCCTACTGCAAGAAAGTTATCTGCTGTTTTGTTGACTTAGTGGACAGGGACGACAGGAGCAGAAGCATGGCAGCGTGGGTAACATGTTGTTCCCGTGAGAACCAGCTGACTGAGTCTCACTCCATCAGTTTTTTTTTTTTTTTACATTGAATCATTTCTTTATAAGGAGTGGAAAATAAATCAGGATGTTGTCATTTCATTTCCTCTTAAACTATGTTTAAGAAAAATGACAATAAACTTACCTTTTACCTTATACATTGTACCTTGTACCTTTAGCAGAAACATTTTTTTTAATTATAACTGACAGCTGATAGTGTATTGCGCATACATTTCACTTATACTGGGGCCAAATCAGCACACAGAAAGTTGTCAAACCACACTTACGAAACCCACATTACGAAAAAGCTTCAGTGAAAGTGTTCACTAATTTCAGTGCATGTTAAAGTCCCGTTCTGTCTGATGTTGGTCAACCGGAGGCGATCTCATCACTTTCCTGGCTGCTTGGTGCATATTTCTGTTTGTGTTGTTGTAACAGGCCGCTTTGTTATCTGAACTGTTCCTGCCATCCTAAAAGCCGTTGGTAAAGGAAGCTGCTTAAGAGCGGTTCTACAGCCTTGCACTGATATGCAAGAGCTGTCATGTGCTATGCTTTTATAAACAATGAAACAGAGGAAAATACTCACCTTTTTGTGCAGTGAAATAGAAAAAAAGCCTCTCTTCTCAGACATCTAGCATTTTCTTTCTGGTAAATCCCTGCATGACAAACCTATGAATAAGTTGGCTTATTGTCAATAAGTTTTGTAACAAGTTGAGGGGACAAAACACAGCCTAGTAAATGAGTAATTCATTACAAAGAACATTTATGCTCATATACGTCCTAAAAGACAGGGTGTATGATAAAAAACATTCAAATTAAATTCAGTTCAAACATTTGACAGAACTCGGCATCAGTAGTATTATGTTAAATGTAAATGTAAAAGACCATGTTTCTGGCTTTATCAGAAAGATGGTGCCTCAGGTGCAAAATTAACACAAAAGGCAAACTTTATTTAATGCAGGAAAGGCCATACTGCCTGAACAAGCAAAGTTTTTAACCGTTTCTACAAGTAAAATGTTTTTCTTCAGGTTTTTTATTTGCATTCCTGTTTCATAAAGTGCCCTCCAATGTCATTTACTCCATTGAACTGACACTGTTTAAGAAATACTGGCGATTCTCCAAGGCTGTAATATTGTGAAAGCACAAATGATTCAGCAAAATACATTATGTTGCTGCAATAATGTAGCTTTTTATTTAACCATGAGGTCAAATGTAATAAGATAGAGGCACATGTAAGGTAAAGCACTCTGTCATATAAAGTCTTTACTGAAAACAGAATTTAAAAACCTGGTTTCACCTTCTCCAACTAGAGTATACTTTAGTTCAGTCCAAATACACCCTTTACCCCTACCACTTAAAGCCCAGACACACCAAATCAGCATCAAAGAACTAGTGACGACAAAGGCTGACTGTTGTGCCGCCGACTGCCAACAAGCACATACGTTCTGTACCTGTGTGAGAAGAAAAAACTCTCCACACCAGCAAAAAAGTGAAACTGGAAGATTGACAGGATGGGTTCAAGACGCTCGTTTGCCAGTTAGCACATTGACAACACAACCTGATGTTGAATGAACAAAGGACATGTACAATGTGCCAGCGAACAATAACACAAACAGCTATGAGTCATTTCTGTGAAGGAGCTCAGTGACAAGAAAAATAATCTCACCTCATAAAATAAGTTTGTTTCAAGCTTGAACCCTCTTGATTTGAGCCAATTATTTTACTCACTTCAATTTCTCTTCTCTCCATTTATCTTTTTGTCCACTGAGTTGAACAGCCAATCAGCATGATTTTATTCACCAACAGGTTCCACTGGCTTAGACTTCGTTTTAACATGCTTAATCGGCCAAAAAATTGCTGATAAGGGCCAATTGGTGCCATTGTTGGGGGACACAACTCAAAAACTAGGGCGACAGACGCTCACCAACATTGGCCGACAGCGGACTGTGGGCGTGGTGTGTCAGGGCCGTTAGTGCTTATCTCCACATCATTGGGTAGGATGTCTAGATTCTGTTGGGATACAGGAGTTGGGTGAAGTATTAGGGCTACATGTGCCTCCAAACGGGGGTTTTCAGAGGTATACTGCAAACTGAGTGTAATGATAAATTGTTGGCATGAAGACTACATATGTGACAAACCCTAAAATGTATTTTCTTTGTTGATAAAGCTTTAAAAATTTTGATAACCATTGTATTATCTCAGTTTAATGTTGTTTCAGTGTATTATGGTCCTTCTCTTTGTGACAAGCATGACATGAATAATGTAATTAGTATGCTGATACTTAATAGACAACCAGAAAGCTAGCTAACTTTAGATTGTTATTGCTGATTTGTGCATGTCAGTCCCACATTGTGACTCATTTTTATGTTGCATTCCCCAACCCTTAATGGCATTTCCCTTTGGGATCAATAAAGTTACGGTCGATCTATCTGTAATGCTCAAAATTTAGCTACAGTCCTGCAGAAAAGCTAACATTAGGCTACAGAGCTCCACTAGTGTTCTGGTAATAAAGTAATGTTATTTTTTAAAATTTAACGTCTTGTTAGATGGATAGTTTGAAACTTAAGTTCACAGTTTGTGAACGTCCATGCTTTACTGTCTCTTATCAGATAATGGCAAATGTATTTTAAAAAATACCCTGGTCGTGTTTGTTTATGTAACACCATCGATCACAATGATTCTACTGATGATGTGTCTTGAAGGACTGTCACATTTCATGTGGGTAGATTTCAGCCACTAGACCTTGTAACTCTGTTCTGAGGGGTAAAGAAGCACTCAAACATGAAGGGTAGGGGTAAAATTAAGATGAAATTGAGCTTGTGCCTGGTTTCTTAGTCTTGAATCTACCATTGTGTTTGCGTTTTTTTAGGTCTTCCTGAACAGTATTACAGTTTAACCTGGTTTCTCAGTCCTATCTTGGGTCTCCTCTTCACACCTGTGATTGGCTCAGCCAGTGACCGCTGTACTCTGCGATGGGGCCGCAGAAGACCATTCATTCTGGCGCTGTGTGTAGGTGTGCTGCTGGGAGTGGCGCTCTTCTTAAATGGATCATTAATAGGTGAGTAGAAGGTTTTCAAAGATGATCACCACTTACACATTATAAGAATTACAGTTCATCCCATCTCTGTATATATCTTTCGTTGGTCTGTCAGGCCTTTCGATTAGTGATAGTCCCGGCAGTCAGCCGATTGGCATCGTCCTCACAGTAGTAGGTGTGGTGGTGCTGGACTTCTGTGCTGATGCCTCTGAGGGACCAATCAGAGCTTACCTTCTTGATGTTGCCGATACTGAAGAGCAAGACATGGCTTTGAATATTCATGCCTTCTCTGCTGGTAAGACATGCATGCATGAAACACACACACACACACACACACACACACACAATCTCATGAACCTGCATGGGATGGGGTTTATGGGATTTATTGTTTTGTGTGTGTGTGTGTTTTTTTAAATATAGTGATATCCAATTAAGTATTAAGAATTGTATAATTTTGCTATTGTTATAGAAAACTTAATTTAGATTTGTGTATCTGTGTCTATACTTTTGTCTCTCCAGGGCTTGGCGGAGCAGTGGGCTACATGCTGGGTGGACTAGACTGGACTGGCACAGCTCTGGGTCAAGCATTTAAATCCCAGGAACAGGTCCTCTTCCTGTTCGCAGGCATCATCTTCATTATCTCTGTCACACTGCACATGCTCAGCATCCCTGAGCAAAACTTTGCTCCATCAAATCACATTAAAGGCACAGGAAGTGGGGAGTCTCTCAGCCAGCTGTCTTTCAGGCCCGTTAACAACACGCCACCTTCACTTGATGTGATTGCAGAGGAAGTGGCTTCAGCTCAAGCCCCGTCCAGAGAGGGTAACCTGTCAGATTCCGAGAATGAGGAAATGGATTTTCTTGCCGTGGAGCGAGTGCGGAGTAAGAGCGATTCAATCTTAGCCATGCCAGATGCTACGATCGAGTTGGATTCTGATCTCGAACCAGATGTACAGCTTTTCCTGCCAGAGGTGCATCACTTTCTACCAGAGATACAGGGAGATCTAGAAGATGTTTTCAAGCCATCAGACCACAGTACTGGGTCACCGTCTCCTTCTGGTGGACCACCTGCCCTTCATGATGGGATGGTGACATTAGAGCCTAAAAATCCAGCTTGGCCTGAACTTAAGGGTCCAACAAACGGCCCTTCTTCTCTCCTTCAGAATAGTTCTGGCTCAAAGGACTCATATCTGAAAACACAGGTGAAATCAGCTGTTAAAGTGGCAAATGTCATCTGTATTGGCTTAAAATAACATTGCCAAACAGAAATAAATATTATAAAGTGTCAGTTTTAGCAAGTTATTTGATTTGTGATTATTTTCCCTATTTGTTTCATGTACATCTCTGCCTCTTTCCTGTCCCAGCAGGTCAAAGCTGCCAACGGTGTCAATGCTCGCTTGTCTTCTGATCACTCCAGTGCAATGAAAGGCCACGCCTCCACTAGGCTGCCAAACCGCCCCTCCAACACCTCAGTTTCATCACGACCACACTCACACACCTTCTACAGACAGGTACATTTACCTTTTTCTAAATACAACACCAAACATTTACTTTCATCCGCCCTTTTTCTGCATATACAGTATGCTGTCAAATTGGCAACTCGTGCACCAACATTTTTGCTGACTCTGAGTTATTGTTACGACTTGAGGGTGCGTTAACGTGAATTTTCCTGGTGGGGAGCTCATTTTTCCAATTATTCTGACACCACATGAATGCAGGATATTGCTCAGAGTCAGGATGAAGTTGTTTGTATGAGGTTCTTCAGAAAGCTGCAAGAAGCAATACCTCAGGCCAAACACAGTCAGTTCTATACAGGCATGTTTTGAACGGGCACTGCACCAGTTTTACAAATGTGAATAAGCCAATGTTGATCTCTTTTCTCTTCAGCCCTCCTTCACTTTCTCCTACTATGGACGAGTGGGATCACAGCGCCATCGACTGAAAAGGACAGCACCACTGAGCCCTCGACCAATCACCACCTCACGCAGTCTGAATGATCTGAGTGAACTCCAGCGGTGTGCAGACAGGCGGGAGTTGCAGCTGTCAGCTAGCAGTCTGTCATCTGAGGGCTCCAGCATTGAGGGAGGACCAGATAAGGGTACAACTGTTCGGCTGCTCTGGTTGTCCATGCTGAAGGTGGAGTAAACTGCAAATGTCTTTTAAACTGACGTATTTTTCTCTTATATTTTATTATTACACTGCATCACATTTACAGCATTTTCTGCAAATTGATAAACCAAACTTGTTTTTTTGTGGAATTCCCTCCTCATGCTTACCTGCCAGTCCTTATTCCTTTTTTTGTCTTCTGCCCTCGATAGATGCCGAGGCAGCTTTGGAGACTATGTGTGTGTCACCTTCTCACATGGTTCTCCATTATAGCTGAAGCTGTGTTTTACACCGATTTCATGGGGCAAGTCATCTACCATGGAGACCCCACGGTATGCACACAAACACACCCTCGTGCCCTTATGTGTGTTACTGTTTAAAGACAGTTGTGCTAACTGATAGCATGTTATGTAAAATGAAGACCACACAGTAGAGGAAAACAGAGGAATAAACTCGGCATGCTACACAAAGTCATGAATTCCAAATATAAACTTTACAGTATCAATTATTCAGTGTGTCAGGTTAAGTATAAGATTACATTTCTAAAATAATTCTGCTTTGTTTCAGGCACCAGCTAATTCCACAGAACTGCTAAATTATCACAGAGGAGTGCAGATGGGCTGCTGGGGCCTGGTGGTCTATGCTGCTACTGCTGCGGTCTGCTCTGGTAAAAAAACAAGCAGTGTATCAATGTGTAGATTTGAATTTAAATCTTCTTACTGCTGTTCATGCGTACAAAACAAGTGTTCAGTGATACAGAGAGTTTGCGGAGTGCTGGAAAAAATACTGAAAATTCAAATGAACCACATGACACTTCCTTATATTTCATCATGGGTGCATCACATGGAGCAACTTCAGTGAGATGAAATGAAGATGAAATGAGATGAAATCATGAGTTCTGCCGGCGCTGCATTTAAGGGCCTGCAAAAGCATCCGAATTCAAAGAGGGGACACAGAATGATTAAAGAAGAGACTCACACAAGATAGACTTTACGCAGCTATGCCTAATAACAACATGATAACCTTTAGTTAGTTAAATTATATCACATCATTTATGTTTATGCATTTTCATATTTAAAAGTGAATTGTTTGCTTTGATAAGATCTTTAAAAAAAATGCTTGAAAAAGTACTTGGAAATTCTTGAATGTAATTTTGTGATAAAATTGTAAAAAAAAAAAAAAAAAAGTTATTTTGTTTTAATATCTGTATGAACTCTGGATACAATGAAACTTTCTCTTTCCCCTTTCTAACATGTCTCCCTACACTGTTTTCAATAATTGATATTTCTCTGTCTGCATCTTTTCGTCTCTCCTCTCAGCAATCCTCCAGAAGTACCTGGATAATTTTGATCTGAGCATTAAGATCATCTACATTGTTGGAACTCTGGGATTCTCCACAGGTCAGTTTCCACGGTGGCAGAAATGGTTTAAAAAGATAAAATGAAGTACAGTGAGTTCAGGAGGTGTTGCATATTGTCATAACTAGAATGAAGTGAAATGTAAAACCTTTCATCTCTCTGCCCTCAGGAACTGCTGTCATGGCAATCTTCCCTAATGTTTATGTTGCCATGGTGATGATCAGTACCATGGGCATCATCTCCATGAGTATCTCCTACTGTCCCTATGCATTACTCGGGCAGTACCATGAAATCAAAGAGGTATTTACACAAATCAGTTCACACTTACGCGTCCATGCACACAATGCAAGAAAAACAAAGTTTTCTTCACAAATTCAATGTAACACATGCTAAGTATTTGATATCCAACAAACATTTGGCAGGTGAAGTACTCTTTAAAGCCTCTGCCTCAAAGCATTTGAAGAAAGGTGCAAGCTTAGTCAACATCATGATGGTATTTTGACTTATCCTAAAAGCTAAAAACACTTCATCATGAGAACTTACACTGACATTTTTTGGGTTATCTGATTGAAGTGACAGTCTCTCCTTCACTTGTCCTCTGCTCAGTACATTCACCACAGTCCAGCAAACACAAGAAGAGGTTTTGGTATTGACTGCGCCATCTTATCCTGCCAGGTGAGCTTTAATACTTTTTTCCCACTTCATCTTCAAACTTAAAGTCACCCTCTAGACACATTTCAAAGTAAATACTAATATTTTATTTTCATTTGGTTTACCATGTATTGTTAAAAAAAAACCTGACAGTGCGCATCACGATGGTATGCGTTAGAGGAAACACTGGAGAGATTCAGACATAGATGTTTGAGCCTTAGTCAAACTCAGATGAGGAGTCTGTTGTGAACTAAAATCAGACACTAGCAGTCGTATGAAAATGGTAAGTGTAAGTAGTAAGCATCTTTTATTTTTATGTTGTTTTGGCTGATAGCGTTAGTGGTTTCAAGCATACAATAATATCTGTTATGATGGGGTTTTGGGTAGATGTTGGAAGGAAACCCCAGGGTCCAGTTTCCATTCAAAAACTGCACAATCTCCCAGCTGTTTACTGTCAAAACTTTCACTTTGCTAATGTAAACTGTCTTTTTTTACTGATAGTCTCCTCTGTACTGGAGGTTTCAGGTTTCTTTGTTGGTTTTGTGTTGAAGCCTGTTTCCCCTGTAGATACATGTTTCCCGTATTAAACGTGGTTGCCTCATGTAATATTGCTAGGGCTCAGAATTATGCCAGTACCAGTAACGTCTCTCCTCTCTCCTCCTCTGTGCTGCTGCCTACACAGTCCACAACTGCTTGTACCAAAGAGTGGTGTGAAAGTCAAGAGTGATCCCTCTGCAGCAAAATCTGGGGACCAAAATGTCCCCAAAATTACATTGCATACTGACTAGCAAAATATTTTTTTAAAGGACTGCTTGACTTGAAGCAGTCTCAGTCAATTTAGGGGTATCCAACTGATGATTCCAGTTTCCAACAGCAAACCTAATCTAGGTTAAATCTTAGATTTAAGGAAAATGCACAGAAATCGCCCCTTCAGTAGAGGAATGTGAAAACACCTCTCTGCTTTGCACAGAAAAAAAAGTCAGTATAGTCAAAGTTCAGACAGTTTAGGGGACATGAACAGAGGAAAAACACATTTTTGATTAAAGGGGTACTTAAACTAAACTAGCTCTCTACTCTAGGGGTGACAACAAGAATCTACGGTAAACATGGGTCTAGTTACAGTGTATACTATGGTGTTGAATCATTCTATCTTGTTGAACTCCCAGGTCTATATCAGCCAGATTTTGGTTGCTTCGGCCCTTGGAGCTGTCGTCGACGCAGTCGGCAGTGTGCGTGTCATTCCTGCAGTGGCCTCTGGGGGCGCCTTCCTTGGCTTCCTTACTGCCTGTTTCCTCGTCATTTATCCTGACATGGAGCCCAGCAGTTCAGAGCAGGAGCAGGGCTTGGTGGGTTTCCCTGGAGATTTAGACCCAAACGGAGGAAGGACCAGTGACCAGAGGTTGGCTCTGCTGAACCTCACAGACGGAGATAGTTTAAAGAAGACAGAGAATCACTCTGTTGCCTAAGCATTAACATGTAAAGAAACATTAAGGTTTCTCCTCACTAAGCACAAACCACAGCATGTGGGAATTGTACCAAACGTCTGTGCCATTCTACAGGAGGAAAGAGGGATAACATGTCAGAAAGCTGACTTCAGAAATCTAGGTGGGATGGATTTCGATGGATTATCTTCTTGGATTAGAGGACTGAAAAGAAGAAACAATCTCAGTGTTGGGCTGCTATGTTTGACTTATTACTACCTCAGCCTTAAAACAAATAAATGTTTGCATGGTTAGATGGATAGAAGTAAGCCATAAAGTTACAACTGGTGCAAAGCGGTGCAGAGTGCAGCGCAACTGTCATTGATAGTTTCAGAGTGATGAAGCTGTCATTTTCACAGCCAGTGCCCACATTGTAAAAGTAGCAAATGTTCTTGCGCCCATCTGTGCATCCATGGGCCTATAGGTTAAATATGGTATGATCAGGCACATTTTTGGCATTTAGAGGCATAAAGTTGTTGCGTCATTGACCAACAACAACCTGGTCTGAAGTCAGAGCCGCTTCATTTACTTGTTATTTCGTTATTCGTTATTCGTTATTTCGTTATACTTGTTGAGTCGTTATTCAAATTAAAAGATGTGCCTTCATAGGCAGGTTTACAAGGTGTGCACACTCACTTGTTACACACATGTTGATGGTTTGAATTTGGACAAAATACACACACACACACACACACACAGTATATATTCTCTACAATGTCAACAGAGCAGAGATCAGAGCAGAGCTGCTATCTGACTTCATATTAAGAGATATGACGGCTTAACTTCATTGATTTTTTAAGTAGCTAAACATTTAGTTCTGATTCCTCTGTCAAGTTTATAACTGCATATTTTAGATTTGCTGCTTAAATGTTCCACAAAGTTTACATTACATTATTGCTCTTACTGCATTATTCTCAGCAGAAATCTCCTGCTTCTCCATCTGTAAAGCCCACCATGATAATAGCAATGCGACAGGTATGTACATGTGCAAAGGGAATAAAGGGAATGGGAGATGACTCTCTGATTGGTGGACTTTACGTTTTGCCTACAACACACCAATGATTAAATAAGCGACTAAATACCACCCCTTTGCCCCTTGTACCTTACTTTGCACCCAAATAATTTCCCATCAAACATGGAAAAAGTGGAGTTGGATGCACCCTAAATGCACTTAGACCATGCTCTATAGATTTAAAAATAGCTCTAAGGAAAATGAGAAGTGTATCAGTCTGAAACTATCGATGACAGTTGTGCTGCGTTGTGCGAGCGGTGTAAGATAGAGCACTAAGAGCCACTTGACAGTGAGTCTGTCAGACTGTTGAAACTAACCGCTCGTACTGAAACAAACGTGAGCCTCCTTTGCAAAAACACAATTGGGAAGCACACACAGCACTTTCTGTCTCACTTCTGAACATACCTGTCACACCAATGCTGCAGAATGATGTAATGTGTGATATTTTACCTCACAGAAGCTGCTTCATAACTGCTGAAGGGACAATCATAGTGCTGTGAACTTGTGCAGCTTATTGATGTAAATATTTACTTCAGTCTGTGAATGGAATATCTTAATATTATAATATTATTTTAAATGCCCAGTTTCCAAAACACAGATAAAGCCTTCCACATATGCTGCAGATTTAACAAAACAGTTTAATTTCATGCATTTTTAAAAAAATTCACGTCAAAAATGTTGGAATCTGTTACATAGCAAGTCAGTGTGTTTTTACGCCTGTACAGAAACTGAAATTCAGAATGCCACATTTTCCTGTCGTGCCATTTCAAACATGAGACATTATATAATGTACTTAGGAAATTAAACCAGGAGCTGTGATAATGTATTTTTGGCCTTATGGTTCAGTCTGCAGATGGATCTGTTATCCACATTGGTTTTATTTAAATAACCTACCAAATTCAATGCAAAGTCTAAACCAAGACCGAATTTGTTGTGAATTTACACTCTAATCTCTCAAATTTGACCCCAGGTATATTTGGGTTTCATCGTGATTTGTATTGGAGGTGGCATTCCTTTTACTTTCTATTGAATTAATTCAAAAGGTGTTTTTGAAGAAAAAAGCCATTCCAGATACAGTTAAAATTTGAAACAAGTTCATCATAGCGCATTTATCATAATTCAGTCAGTTAGAAAGTATAATTGGATGGAAATGCGCTGCCATAAAGTCAAGTTACATTTATTTATAGAGCACATTTTAAAACAACAAACGTTGACCAAAGTGCTTCACAAGAAGATAAAATAAATTGGAAGCATGTTCAAATAGAAACTCCGGGAATGAACAAATAAAGTTATGAATAGAGACAGAGCGCAGCGCATCATACACCAGAGGCCACACCCATCAGGTGGGGAAAACTAGTGGCGCCACATTATGTAACTGAACAGTGAAATGCTAACAAAGTGTCTGTAGCTAGCTGGAACATTTGATATCAGCAAGTCAAATGCATATTTTAAAACCTTATGTCTTACATGAAAAGCTTCAGACACCTTCAAACAATACAAAGTTAAAGAAGAGCGATAGATTGTTTTCCCCCACGGGAGGGTGAGGGACTTAAATGCGCTCTGTCTCTATAGGAGAAAGTAAGAGCATATAATATCATGATACAAATCATAATAACTTAATTCATAACACAAAAATAGCATTGTGAAAAACAACAAAATGAAATGCAGGTAGAGTCAGGCGGTGTGGTCGAGCATGTCAACATAATGATGGTTAAAAGGCTAAAGAAAAGAGATGGGTCCTACGGGACTGCTGTTCGCGCTTTGTGTCGGGAGTCTAATCCCTCCTTTCTGAAGGCTCATCTCAGGGGAACCTCATCACTCCTGAACAGGAGAGTTGGTATCAAAATCCAGGGAGCCTTAAGTTCACCAACAAGAGCAGTCTATATTTTAATGAGGGCAGTTTAATATTAGATGGTTCTTAACTGTTCCTGAGGCCCTTCATGCTGCATATTGAATGCTAGAGAGGACCACTTCTATGCAAGGCCAACGGCTGATCTATGCAAACTTGAAATTCCCATTGGCTGAGCTGTTTTGACCAAATGAACCTTAAAAGCACACAATCTTCTCAGTTCACTTTCCACCTTGTAGAATTGTTCAACTCGGAAATAACAACGCCACAAGCGAAGAGAGATTTTTCAGCAAGAACATCTCTGTCTGCTAGAAATTATGTTTGTATGTCACCAAACTGCTTTCTTAATTATGTTGCAACGTAATCGCTGCTTTCTTTCAGGTAACCAAACACGACATTCATGTACCACGTGAATGTACAGATGAAAAAAAGCTTCCTGGCTAATTCTGGCATTTTTATACCTTATGTATTTATTCATTTGCACTACCCCTAATGAACTAAACCAAAACCACATAGGCTCAGAAGGAGGTGGTTTGGGAGGATGATGGATACACACAGTGCAGGACCTTGACACCAGAACTTTGACTTTATTTCCAGAATTAGGCAAAAAAACCAAACTCTGGTCAAGGTAAGAAAAGATTGTGAATTCAGTTAAATGTTATTAAAAGGTTGGCGTAATACAGTGCACAGCACAGTTGGGCTTCTGTGTGGAAATATGGAAGCCAAAGGAAAAGGCTGTGTGGCTGTGTAAAGCGGTGAAAACACTTTAAGTATAGCATACACTTAGGCTGATATTGATTTTATTTAGGTGGGCCTTTTTTAAAGTGGCTAAAATATTTTGTGATGTCCACCCCAATCCACAGCAGTGTCATCCTGAGCTTTGAGGTGCGAGCTTCGTCTGTTTCTGCTAACAGGTAGTGCACCGACCACCATCTACTGTGTGTTATAGACTGACTATAGATGGGTATCACATACAGCCCCTCTTTGAAAATCTTGAACTCTCCCTTTAAGTTATTTTTTACTAATGTTTCCCAAGCAATATAAGGTGATAAATCCTTTACATTTGCATGATGATAAGTCCCTGGAGATCAAAATGGAACAGGAATATTTTTTCGTTAAATCTAAAGACACATTAAATCTTTATTTTTCTCTGTTTAATCAAAAGACCAGAGAGAAAAGAGGCAGCTGAACCAGCACATTTGGTTCTATCTACAGCTGTCATTCATTTTACTTTAACTTGCCGTCATTTGGATGAGTGATTTAATCTCAGCTGGTCTAAATGTTTCAGAGATGTTTCTGTTTCACCAATAAGCTTTTATGATGGAAACACTCCATTTTAGTGCCAGACTACTAGAGTTATTGAAATAGTTTTGATTTTATACAAAATGTAAAGACTTTTGGGGTTATATTATGTGTTTTGGTTTGAAAGTCAATCACTGGTGTGTTTTTTTTAAGCAATTTCAGGGTTTTTTTGCTACGGCACACACTTTTGTACAATGTAAACAAGGTATTTTTGTACCAGTTATTTGAAAAAAAGACTGAATGCAACTTCACTTGTGTTTGTTTTTTCTTAATGCCCGTCACTCACACTTTATTTCTACATGTACTCTAAATAAGCTCTCCTTTTTTTATGACTGTTTGATCGCTGTAAAAGTAAAGATGGAGATGAAATAACTTCACAATTAGCACTAAGTAATGGGAAAAATGATTGTATTTACGATGACTCAGAAGAAAGTAGAAGGCAGATTTATTTGTCATTTTTCAAACTTTCAAATTACTGATTTCCTGTCACTGAGTGAGCCTCAGTCGCATTTCATCCACTTTATTCTCTAGGATTGGTAGAGGAACAGCTCTCAGTCCAAGTTGGGTTAGCCTCGGCCCTGATGCCAGCTCTCCTTCCACTCTTCATCCGGCGCTTTCCATTTTGTTTCTCCCCTCTGGTTTGACTGGCAGCTCTGCGTATGCTGTTGGTCCAGTGCTTCCCCATCGCAGAAAGAAGCAAAAGGGGCCATGGAGTCAAAAAAATAGAAAAATATAGCAAAAAAGTAGCAGGGATTTGAGGAGCTACTGACTGCTGCATCTACATGCGCTGTTGTCGTAGTGATACTTAAGCATTTCTCATTTGGCATCTCTGACCCTCAGCTTGTGGTGCTCAAAGCACCAACAAATACATTAGAAAAACTCACCAGCAATGTCTCTAGACGGTTGGTGGGTGTAATTCAGTCAAAAGAAAATAATTACATGAAATTGCTCACAACACGAAGTACCTGGGTCATCAACTCTGGAAAGAGACATTGCTGTTGAGTTTTTATTTATTTTATTTGGAGCTTTGAGCACCACAAGCTGAGGACAATGCTGTTCAATCATATTGGAGAGAAGGCAGACCTCTGTACGGCTGTTATCTATAACATTCGACACTCACACCAAAACGATCTGGACTGATAAATAGCATTAAAGGTAATAGTAAAAATATGTGTTTTTGATTTTGAGGTGAACTGTCCCTTTAATACAATGAAAATAATTCCTCTGTGCAATATTGTGTAGAGACCTAGTAGAAATGATAAAATATAAACTACAATATGAAAATAATAAGTAATATTGTTTTATTTAGGCCTATTTGTTGATTGATTTTGGTAAGCTATTTTCTCTTTTGTGATTTATTTTTTTTTTTTTCCATTTTGTAATTAAATTAAATTTGAAGCAAACCCTCTCTCTTTGGGTTTACATACGTTGCAGATGGAGTTATGTCTGACTGACTATTAATCCTCAGTTGGTCAACCACCACCATCTTCGGGCGGCTTTAAGTTATTACAACAGGATCAGATTTATTGTACAGTGAGGGAAATATCCACTGTAATAAGGTATGTACATGTGAGCCTAAAGTCAGTATGTACCGCTGTACCAAGAGTTCTTGTTAGATATAGAAGCTCCTTATGTAGGACTTACAGCTGCAAATGCCTATTACTCTTATTTAAAGCAGTGTGTGTAGGATTTAAGGTAATGAAAACACAACAAATTTTATTTTTTAGTTGATTTTCCACAAAAGACAACATACTTTTTACATTATATTTCAATTCTACCAATATGCCCCCCTAAATCCTACACACACTTTAATGTCTTATCCCATGACGTTTTCAGTTTGTTTCAACTGATTCTTTACAAAATTATGCCTAAGGGACTGTTTGTTATTGTTTTTTAAGCCCTCGTGAGGAGTTGTGTTTTTTATTTTGACTTAACGGCGGGCATACAACTTTAAATGGATGTATTTTGTATTTTAAAAGAAAACAATGTTACTAAAACTACACAATTTATAATAGCCAGATTCTGTGAAAAAGAATTCACGAAAGTCCTCCACACATAACGTGGGACAAATATTTACATCAGAAAATAAAACCCCATCCAGATCAGAAATTAAAATAGTGGCATTTTATTAAAATAACTTTATTCTATCTCTTCATTTAAAATTTTGACCAAAAAAAAAAAAAAAAAAATACACTGTTTGCATTAACTAGCATGCACAACAAGACTGAAAAACCAAGGCTATTTTCACCTCAACGATTTCGTCGCTAACTTTTTGCTTTAAAACATCAAAACCAGTTTATGGTGGAGCGAGGGTCATGCATTTTCCCAGTCACTCAGGGAGGATCAAGGAAAAATATTTGTAGCTTCGGGGTGGGTTAAAAAAGCCACGCATACACACAAAATGAAGTCACACTTCCCCCTCTGAAATTAAAGAACAGTACCTAATTATGACAAAATGTGTAAGCAATATTCAATATATTGCTAGCTAAATGGTTCTTTATTATTCCAAGAATTATATGCTTTTTTAAATTTTAAATTCTTCATTAACAAACATACATACATACAACAAACTGAACATGTCAGGGATACATGTATAGAAAAAAATAAAGAAAATAATAAATTAATGATAAAAAAAAATACTACAAAATCAAAATTTTCCCTTTTCAGCCCACTTGATTTTTTTTCAAAAACATTGTTGGTTTTAATCGCCTTTTTAAAGACCTATTTCTGTGGTGTCATGGGTTTTATTATTTTTTTAAAAAAAGGATGTGTGGATGTGGGATTTTCCCAAAAGTAGAAGTAATTGCACTAAAAAAAACTCTCTCTCCACCTCTTGGCTTTGGAAATACAGAACAATGAAGTGCGCTTCCTCAAATCATTAATGCGCATGTTTGTGCTTCCACTCAGAAACAGGAAGCAGAGCGACGGACGGTCAGCATGGGAGCGGGGATGAGCCCAGTCGCGCAGGAGTTTGCAGCGCGGTCAGAGAGACTTTAGCTGCGGACAGCCTTCATGACAGTGACGGGGGGATGACTGAGGCTGCACGGCAGTCTGTGAGGAGGTAAGTGACCCGAAAGAAACTTTTTAATGATTTAAAGCGTTGACAGCGTGTTGTTGTGAAGCCGCGTTTGAGTCCCAGAGACTGACTGAAGCATCCCTCACCTGTCAGCTCGTGACTCGGTATCACATGTCGCCGCTGCAGTGATTAAAGGCAGGACTGAGCTACAGTCCCGACTTTACTGAATTCTTTGTTTAAATTTGATCCTGCATTAAACTTAATGTAGGCACGCGAGGAAATCTGACTACAAGTTGATATTTTGTAACTTTAAAGAAGCAGCGTTACGTTTGATGGCGACAGTGGTGTTCAGTATTTCCTCATCAGGTGAGACTCAGATTACCTGACCTACATAACACCAAAGAAAGAAAGTGAAATATTGTTTGCTCGAGATATAAATGACAAGAGTCAGTGAGCCATTCTGCATGAAACCTGGGAAAGAACACTGCTTTTTTGGGATTAGTTTTTATTTCGGTTTCAGCAATTTATACGATGATATTCACAATTTTGCCTCCAGTTTATGATTTCTGCTGGAACTACATAGTTTATGCATAATTTAACAAAATACAATGCTATTTTAAGACTAAAGGGTACGTAATATCTGCATAAAGGTAATAATAATAACAATTGAACATATTTAATAAATACATAAAAAGCATAAATAAAGTACATATAAATTAATAAAAATACAAATACAATCATTCATGATTTTGCTTAAAGTAAAAAATAAAATAAAAATAACTAATATATTCAATTCTTTATTAATTCAAAACTTTGTTAAGAACTCATAGGGTGGACAAAACAACATCTTGTTAGGGAAATAGCATTAATAATACTTATAATAAATAAAATAATAATAAAATGAAAAAATATGTATAAAAAACATTCCACCGTGAATTATGCATATATGTATATATATTTTTAAAAGTGCATGTTTTATACAATCGCAATGTACAAAACCCCTACGATTAATCAAAGACCTGAAGGACTAAAAACTACCCTAACCCTAGCAAGGCTTCTAAAAAAGACATTATTCTATCAAATTAAACATCAGTTTAATCAGTAAGACACAATAAATAATGCAAGTGGAAATAGCACCACAGTTTAAATGCATTTGAGAGGCAGTTTAGCTGTTTAGAGTAATCAAGCTTTAACTTATTTTTGTAGATAGAAATGTCAGATTGTTTGTGTTTCCTCAAAAGATTTAACATGTTTTGTGTTGTCACGGTCTGATGTGGAATGTGCTCTTTTTGCCAAGGATCATATGATTCAAGCTGTATGTGATTATGATCATGACCCATCTTTGGACAACTAATGGGCAGCCAGCAGCGGGTCATGTGGCCTGCTCTTTTAATCGGTGATTAGTTCAGTTATACTGGGCATTCTTGCTGTTATGTATTGAAGTTCAAACAAGCTACATTGTTGCAATTGGTCAAACAACCTCAAATAGAAGAACAATGACTAAAACATTTGACAACATGACGACATTCGTGCAACTCTGCCTCATCCAAAAAGTTAAGGAAGTTTTTAAGGAAAGCATTGCAAAGTTTCTTGTACCTCCCTACAAGTCTGTCTTTGCAAGACTGTTTTAAGATGGACTTGGTGTTAACATTTCATCCATGCAGCCCAGTTACAAGTCATTTTCTCTGTGTTTTTGTGTATATCTGCCCATCCTTCTCAAAACATAATTTTTCCAAGAAGTGACTAAGTCAAAAAACAGGCAAAATGTGATTTAAAAATTATTTGCTTCTAACTGAGGTGATTCATTTGCAAAAAAAAAGTATGCCATGCAACATACATACATATCTTCTCCTGCCTCTAATGGCTTTTGCTAGAATCGGACTTCGGTGGCATCGACCAATCAGAGCCGAGGAGTGATACTCAATTTACAGCCAATTTCAGGCCAAATCTGGCCCCTGATAGGGTGCTGGGTAGCCCCCCAAACATTTTCTAATTCACAGTAACAATAAAGTGATTCAAACTGTGAACTGTTTTTGTACTTTTAGTATAATAAGGAGCCAGAGTGCATAAATCAGCGTCAAAAATAGAGCTTGTTTCTAAAAAAAGTGGGGATTTCCACCACACCCCCTGACAGAGGTCCTAGCTAAGCTCCTAATGTCCTTAAATCCTGCAAATGTCCAAAAATCCTAGAAATATACTTAAATCTCAAGACTTTTTTTCTTTTCTTTTCTTTTCTTTTCTTCCTTTTCACCTTTTTTATTTATTTATTTGGCAGATATGTTGGTTATTTATGTCTTTGGATGTATATTTTGATTGGGAAATGTATTTGTGGTATATTGCAA
Organism: Plectropomus leopardus; assembly: GCF_008729295.1. NCBI lineage: Eukaryota > Metazoa > Chordata > Actinopteri > Perciformes > Serranidae > Plectropomus > Plectropomus leopardus. Next base: position 28,315,999 of record NC_056469.1, on the reverse strand, counting down.
ACTGAAAAGCTGTATGGAAGTGGTATGTAAAAAAAAGTATTAAAATATATATATATGTATCTTAGACATCCTAAAGTCCTAGAAATTTCCAAAAATCCTTGAAGCATTCTAAAATCTTAGAAACATCCTAAAATCCTACAAACGTCCTAAAATCCTACAAATGTCCTAAAATCCAAGAAACATCAATGGGGCTGCTGCGACTGGCCCCTGGTCACGTGTCATTTTGCAAAAGTGGCCTCCAAGCAAAGCGAGCGCTCTGATCGGTTGTTTTCATTCAAGGGGGGGTAGATTCTTGCAAATGCGATTAGGAGCACTATGTGGAGGCAAAGGAACAATATTGTTTCACAGATTATCTTCCTCACTTATGTCAGGATATAGTGACAGTTATAAATACATTTTTGTCATATTTGCAAAAAGAGTTACCTACTTTTGCTATAATAGCTTTTTTCCTAGGTTTAAACAAAGTGAACGCTGGGGGACGTCAGCCCTGCAGGGACATGTAAAGAATTGCAGAGTGATGCAGTATAACCTTACATTTCCATACATTTCCAACATAATGGCGCCACAGAGTCTTTGAATAATCCTGTGGCAGAAAAACGTCTGACTGGGTCTTTAGAAGTTGTTGTTGATGAGAAGAGCAGCGGCGATAATGAGCTGGAACAGCCACTCGTGTCATGTGGTGGGACAGTTTATCTAGCTGATATGTTCTCATGCAGATGATGAAGATGAGAGAACCGTAACGACTGCCTTCCTCATTAACACACATGCTATTTTCTGTTATCTGTATCTTTTCATGTATAGTTTTCTTTGGCTCGGGCTGACCTTCGTGTTTCTCCACGGTTTCAAAGTTGTAGTTAACCAAAACTGAAAACAAAAAGTTAGCTTAAATAAAAATTAAAAAACTAACTAAAACAATGTTGTGTACTTAAAAAACTAAATAAATTTTAAAAATAAAGGACATGTCCAGAGTTTAGATCTTTGTCAGTTTGGTCAAATTTATCAAGACAATCAGCTTGAGGAAGCACTGATGCATGTTTATTGCGACTGGGATGTTTACATGACTGTGAGACAACTTCCTTCACAAAATGTTGTTTTTATTTTGTAATACATATTTTGAACTTTCAAAATCTTGCCCCTGACAAATATCCACATATTATAATAAAAAAAAAACTATTAAATACTAAACTAAAACTAAACAAACATTTTCAAACAATAAAAACTAAACTAATATAAGACAAAACCATGCTGGAAAGTAACTGAAACTAAACTGAATTAACCAAATTCAAAAAAAGAAAAGGAAGCTAAAATGACTGTGCTCTGTCTCAGTGGTTGTCATCCAGCGGGTCAGCGTTGACTGGGCTAACTGGTGTCAGCGATGACTGAGCATCTGCCTCCTGCTCTGCTGGAAGCCTGCGTGGTGGTCGGAGCATCAAGCGACAAACTCAGGGAGGTTTATCAGGTAACTGCATCCAAACACACCCCTACACGCGTGTGTGACCGATGTGCTGTAGGCGAATTTGAGTTTCCCAGGAAAGTGAAGGAATGGCTGCCTAACTCTCTCTTACTTTGCCTTTGATTAGCTTATCCTGACATTCCCACTCTAACCATAACCGCTCCCAGCCGTCCCACCCGAACAATCCAAACAACGAAAGCATCAAGCACTGGCCAATCATAGGCAGAGTAGGGCGGGTTATTACTTTTATTATCCAAGGATTCACAAATTTGTGTACTGTAAACTAGAATTTGGCATTATCATCATAGGCTGAATAACTTTGTGTTTGCAGCCCCATTCTGTTTGTTGGTTTGACATTTTGTATTAATTTTGGTTTTGCTTATATTTTCATGATTTTTTTGTTTTTTTATAATGAGCGAAGTGAATACCCGGGTTATATTTTTTATTCTTGACTATCCCACTCAGGCCATTAACAATAATGGAATACCAGAGCACCTCCAGTTGGAGCCGGAGGTGCTGCACGTCCTGGCGCCTCCTTTCGTTAGCAGACCGCAACCTGAGAGTGAGTCAGTGAGGCCACATGGGAAGAGGCGGCGCTCCTTTCTCAGGAAGAAAAGGGAACAACCTCCTTCAGCTGGAGCAACTTGTAGCCAAGGTCTGGTACCTGCTTGTCTGGTCTGGACAAATATGAGTTTGCCTCAAAGTTTTTGATTTGTCTCAGGGCTAATTGTACTTATGTTATCTTTAGTTCTTTGTGTAATTTAGTTTTGTGTCGATTTAGCAGGCGGGAAAGGAGGGAGTGAAGATGTCAGTGTTCCTAAGGACATCGACCTCATGGCTTTACCTCAACTCTGCTTCCCGGGTAACTGATTTTCCCTGGCATGCACACACTCACACAAATTAGCTGCAGAAATTTTATGTTTTTACGTAGTTCAGCCACACAGTAGTGCAAAACGGACTTGTAATTTTAGCGTATCATGCCTTATAGTTTCTTCTTTTTACAGGTGGGCTTCAAGTCACCAGTGAACAGAAAGAGGAACAATTCCACTTCCTGGTTTTTACCGATGTCTTCGGCAACAAGACCCATGGAGTAGTGATGCAGTGTTACCGACCGATACTGGTACACAGTGCACGCAGTATTTCGTACGCAGCAACCTAAATCCCAACTTTTTTTTTACTGCTACAACCAAATCTCTAAACTAATGCAGATAAATACATATTTAAGATACAGTGGCAATCATCCCTGGCAGTTTAGCATATCCTGTGAATAAAAAGCATGCCATCATTGAAAAGTGACTAAAACTTGAATTAAAGAGATTCGCCGTTCACTCGTTTTCCTGTGTCTTTACAGGAAGAGACGTCTTTCTTGCAGAATGGAGCTGGGTCCTTTAAGTTTTCTAAACTTTTCTCTGCCTACAGTTTCTGTGTCATATCCAAGTATCCGTACTTCACTGCACTCAAAGACTGTCTGTCATGGTAAGAAATCATGTACTTAACAAAACTGCTTAGCAGTGATGTTCCTGACTCCGAATTTTGTCAGTTGAATCAGATTTAACTGTTCAATACAAATATTTGATCATTCATTCAATTATTTAAATACGTCTGCAGACGGAGGCATGATGTTTTTGAGTTGTCCATCCGACTGTGCGCAAAGCAATATCTCTTTAACACCTTGAGGGACTTTCTTTATATTTGGCACAAACATCCAGTTGGACTCAATGATGGAGTGATTAGGATTTGGCGGTCAGGGGTCAAAAGTCAAGTGACCGGATCTTTGGGCGAAAGTAACCAAAATTGTTTGCTGTAAAACATAAATGTCAGCTGTGTGTTTTAAATGATGCATGGTAGGCAAATTACTCACATCACTTAATAATTTGTCACTCTATTTGTCATTTTCATCACCTCCATTTATATAGATAAAAATTTTGTTACTTCCTCCCCTCATTTCTTTCTGTTTGCGTCTTTCTCTGTTCTTTGTTAGTCTGTTAATCCAGCTGAGAACTTGTCGTTTATCTGACATGGAGGAGCAAGTGAAAGAGTTTGCAGCCAACTTGGCGCTGGTGCCGATTCCCCCTCCTGGACAACTGCATTTGGTGTGTGGGTGCTATAGTTACTGTGGTCCTAAAAAATGTTCACATTCATAATACGATGAGCCAGGAATTCACATTGCTGATATAAGCAACTACTATTAATGGTAGTGGAAGCATAATTGTGTATGTGTGTACTAATTTTCAGTACATCCTTTGACTTTGAGGCAGCAGGACAGAAGATGGAAAAAGACAAACTATAACACTGTGTGTGTTTTGCAGATGTTCACCCTGCGTCCTCTGACCATTGTATTACCATCCAGAGAGGACAAAGACCACCCAGCTATAGATTTAGACCTCCATCTGCCTTTCTTCTACTTCAGGCCACAGCAACTACTAAAGGTACCGTACACACCTTTTTTAGTGAAACAGGAGAACAACAGTAACTCTGTCTCTTTACTGTTTTCCTCTTTTTCTGTCTCCATCTCTGCAGGTGCTGTCTTGTCTCCTGCAGGAGCAGCGGGTGGTGTTATTTTCTGCTGACTGGGCCAGACTCACACTGGTGGCAGAGAGTTTCTTGCTTTTTCTGCAGGTGAGGAATGAGCAAAACAATAATTGGATTCTCTGAAATATTAACATAGCAGAGATCAGAGCAGAGCTGCTGTTAGACTCCGATGTTTCAGAGAGCAGCCCGCTTTCTTTCAGCGTGGGAGGGAGTCCCCAGAGATGTTGGTTACAAAAATCCTTAATGGATTACATCCTAGAGTAAACTCTGTCATCAGCAGCTCATCATTTAGGATATTTTTTTCTAACTTTTTTTTTACTCTGTTTACGCAAATACCAGTATATATTTTTGGAAAATTTCGGGAAGGTATGAAAAGCAAAATACCGCTCAAGCCTAATATCTAAAACTTTAAAAGGTTCTGAATCCTCCATCATTATTTCATCAAGCTATCCATCCTCTTTTGACCTATGATTTTATCCATCCATCCGTCCCTGATCTTTCCTCCAGCCTCTGTCGTGGCAGCAGCCATATGTCCCCGTTTTGGCCAGAGGCATGCTGGACTTTCTCATGGCTCCTACTGCCTTCCTCATGGGCTGCCATCTCAGCCACTTTGAGGAGGTTGCTGCTGTGAGTACCCAACTTTTCAAATTAGTTAATTAGTTATGACATTTCACAGAAATTTCTCATAGGATGTAACGGTAAAATGCTGAAATGTTATATCCAAACGGTCAAAGGTCAACTGTATTGTGGCAAAAAACCCCTTTTTTTTTCCGGCCATTACTTAACAGGCTATCTCAGGAACAGAAGGGGAGTTGTTTGGAGATGTTTGGTCAGATACAGAATTGGTTACACTGATCTGTGCTGCAGGGTTGTAGATGTGTGTTTTCACAGACATGGATGCAGAAATGTAAGTGCAACTTTACTGCTGCTAGTTTTACTCTTGATCTTCTTCCATCCAGGAAACAGATGATCTGATTCTCATCAACATCGACAACGGAAATGTCTCCACTTCATATTCTGCGACTCTTGACCTACCAGAGATTCCTCCAGCTGCTGCAGACTGCTTCACACAGAGGTGCTCACTGTAATGCCAAGGATGATACAATTACCGCTGATTTCTACTGGTACTATACAGAAATACAAACAAAAAAAGGAAATGGACTTGGAATATAGATGTGCAACTTATCAGACCCTTTTGATACGGATATGTTTATACAGTTTGGATGTGTTTTTGCAGGTGTCAGTCCCTGCAAATACATTATGACCTGTATCAGTGCAACCATGCAAGCTGCACTGACATTGGTGAGCAGCGGGCTCAGAGAAGAGCGTGGCAGCATAACCTCAATCACGACATCCAGAGAATCACACTGGAACTGATTGTCAACATATTCAGGTGTGGTTTGTGTGTTTTTATTATGTACTGGTATTTAACATGATGGTTCCTCTTTAAAATAGACTTTGTTAATGTGTGCTTGTCTACATATAACAGGGATGTTAGCAATCATCTGAACTATGAACATCGAGTGTTCAACAGCGAAGAGTTCCTGAAAACCAGAGAGCCAGCCGAACAGCTGTTTTACAAAAAGGTAAAAACTAACTAAAACACACAAACTAACAAACACATAAACAACATCCAGTATGTTATGTCAGAAAGCACAGATCAGCAAACAAACAGAAGTTGGTGAAGGACAGCAAGATGAAGTTAAAAAAGGTCAAATAAATAGCAATAAAAACATAGTTAAAGTTGATGAAATACGGAAGGTAATTTGCAAGGATTTTTTTCTTGACAAATTACAGACATGACAGATTTGCGGGGAATTAACATCACAGACATAGTTGTTACAAATTACCAGAGGTCCATGGATAACTCTATGCCTGTGCAGAAGGGGCTCTAGTTAAACAAGTAATATTTGTATATATTTTAAACTTAAATTGGTGACCTTCTCTTAGCAGGCAAGGGATGCAGGGCTAGATACTCATCTTCACATTAACATGGCTTTGTTACAGGTGCTGGAGACACACATCTTCCACTCCTTCCTCAAGGATCGTCTTAACAGGAAAATGGACAACTTTGCTCGAATGGAGCTCAGCACTCGTTCTGAGATGCAGAGGTAAGCCTCAAAAGCCAAACCTACAACCTCCGAAAAAAAAGACCTTAAACCTCTTTAAAAAAGCTTCAGCAAAACCTGAATATTATATTCCAATTTAGAGTGGGATTAATTGCATTATTTTTTGCTTGGTGGCCAATCAGATCTATATTTATGTCAAACAACTGATAACATCTAGGGGTCTTCTGCTGTGACGACGTACCAAATAAAGAAATTAAATTACCCTGCAATGCATTGTTTCTATCGTTTGTCTTCCAGGATGAAGGCTTTGGTTGAGGTCCCACGCAGACCCACCATGAAAGAGATCCAAGCGCGGAGACAGAGCTCTGTTACAGAGAACAAGCTGAGTAAGAGACTGGGGATGAGCCTCCCTAACCTCGACCAAACTATCAGCTTCCAAAGAAACACACTGCTGACCAGGATCATCATGTCTGACCCCGGTGAGACTCGCAGTGGCTCAGACATGTTAATATAAAGACAAAGCATCTGGAACGGAAGAGTAATGTTTCTCTGGTTCTTCTTAACCTCTTCCCCTCATCTCTCTTTACATTTGCTTTCTGCCTCTTTGTCTCCTAGCACTGAGACCGCCTCCTAAACCGGCAAAGGTGTTTAAGCTCCCAGATTTTCCAGCGTCTCTGTCCTTCCACTCTGTCCAAAGTTATTACAGTGAGCTGATTCATCAGCTTGGCAAAGCCATCTTCTCTGTTCAAAATGAGAACTCTACTCTGGTGGCCAGGTATTCTGCTTTCATTATTCTTTCGGCTCCTCTTATCATCTGTTGTAAAACAACCCTTTTTTTCCCCCTTTTCATAATTTTTATGTGTACAATTGATTTTTTTACCACTTTACTGGATGCTGTGATGTTGCATTGGGAATTCAACCAATCCCTTTGAATTCTGCATGACCTTGCAATTCTTGCATCTCTGCTCTCAAACGATGTGGTTCTGTTGGCTTCATCACGATGTGACCTTCAACATTTTCTTGAGTGGTTTGACGCCGAGTGTGAAGGTCAGAATGAGAATTTGCACCTTCAAATCTGAGGCCATGGTCCTGTACAGGGAAACAGTGGATTGCCCCCTTATGAGTTGGGATTTTTTTGTAGGAGTTATTGCCCCAAGCAAACGAATTTAAAGTATCTTGAGGTCTTGTTCAGTAGTGCGGGTAAAATGGAACGTGAGACAGCTAGGCGGTTGGACGCTTTGTCTAAAACATGTTTAGAGCCTGGTGCAAATAACGATTTTGGTCTCTATAGCTAATTTCAGCAATCATGACAGCTAAACAGGGGTTGAATATTTTTTTATCACTCACCAGTCTACGGTCTAAGGAAAGGGCCCCTGTATTGACAGGCTTTCTGCAAGTCGTGACTACTGTGTGTCAGATCCAGCCCTCACAGTGCCAACCTCTCTGCCAAATTTGGTCACTTCTGGTTCCAAGAATCTAAGACAGTGATGGCTGCAATGTCAAACTCAAGGTCACAAACCAATGGGTGATGTCACGGTGGCTAAGTCAACTATGTCACAGTCCATGGTGCTAAAAGAGACAAGACGTGAGATGAGTGGTAGCATTAGGTTAATCCCAAATAGTTTAGGAATAAAGTTTGTTTGTTGTTTCAGTTTGTAAAGAATTGAACAAAAAAGCATACTATTTTTTGCAGTGTTCATGTATTTAAATTTTTTTGGGGGCATTTTTGCCATTATTTGACAAGACAGAATTAGTAAAAGGGGGAGAGAGAGAGGGGATGACAGGCAGCAAAGGGCCACAAGCTGGTTGCAAACCTGCAGCTGCTGTGGCAAGGACATTGCCTCTGTACATGGGGCACCTGCCCTATCCACTGAGCTACCAGGTGCCCCTTGATCCTGCAAGGTCATTAAAAAAAGCCTCAAAGTATTGCAAGAAGCATCGCAGTTTTCTAGAAAAGCATTTTAGCATTTTAAAATCAGGCATTTTAGGCTGCAACAATCCCTCCCCCCAAAAAATACTGGAGGGACTAACTGTTACCACTCTAAGTTGATGATCTTTTTTCCACCAAAAAAAGGTTCCCATTTTTTTTTTTTACGTTACTCCAAAAATTTAAGCACAATAATTTTCCCTATGCAGATTCTACTACTTGCGTGGTTTCATCAACACACTGTGTTGTCGGCGGCTGGACGCTCTGGTTGATTTCCAGAACCTCTACAAAACAGACACCGCCATCTTCCCCACGCAGCTGGTCACATGGCTCGTGGACTCGCTGCATCGAGACGAAAGGCAGCAAGCTGAGAGACGACCTGAACTGAAGAGACTAATCGTCAAGGTCAGTCAGTTTATACTCTGCTGGTGATCCAGTAGTGATAATGGATGTGATCTTGGGATTTTTCTCATCTTTTAGGTGAAGACAGAGAATGAGAAGCTGTTGGTGCAGCCTGATGACCACGTCAAGAAGTTTGCACTTCCCCGAAAGCATCTGCATCAGGAAGAGTTTGTGCGTTGCGTTCAGGAGTGCAGGATTGTTAAGGATGTTGCAACCATACACCGATTATTTGACGCTCTCACTGATGGGGGTAAGTGAGGACAGGCGGGATGATGTGTGTGGTTTAGAGATCTCTTTTGATATTTGATATTTATGAATTGTAAGGAACCTCTAAGTTAGAAATGCCTTATCTTGCATTTGTGCTGATTCTGTTGATGAATCTGCCTTTTTTCAGAATCCTTTGATGATGGAAACACAAGTGACTGCACTGTAACTACTTTCAAGCAGATTAAAATCAATTACATCACGTGATGCTGACATGGTTAAATCAATCAGCAGTTATATGAACTGTTCCTCTCCTTTAATGTTCCATAAGCGTGAAGTACACTCTATACAGCACATGCTCTTTTGCATGCACACACACACACACATGCACACACGCACACACGACTGTAAAATGCAAAGAAAAAGTTTCCAATGGAAGTCGAGGGAGTCGATTTTGAAAAAAAAAACCAAAACAGCATTTTTACTTAATAACACAACAAGGACCGAAAAGTTTTCAATTGCGTACTGTTATGGTGAAAACCGATGCTCTGGAATCAATAAGTTTGTTAAAGCTGTAGGTAGTTACATTTATAAAGAATAAGTTTTTGTCAATTGGATGAAACTGTCATTTTATTCATGCAGCACTAAACAAGACATAATTTGTGAAAAAAAATCTTTCTCCTCTATATACTCCATTGCCTGACAGCACACATGAACAAAAACCACCAACATAATGTTAGAAAATAAAATGAGTGTTATGATTACAGGTGACATAAAAGCCAAACTAAAAGGTCAGAGGGGAAATGGGTTTGCTGTAAAGTTTCAGTTTAGATCAAAGGAGAACATAAGAGGATGCAAGAGAGAAAGAACGAGGGTCAGGATATGATTTAGACTTAAAGTTCATGGTGATTTACCAAAGAGCCACTTCAAACAAAGTGTTTTGAGCCACACAGATTCATTTTTCACTCAACATTGTTTTCGCTGTCTTTGTTTTGACTTTTATTCGACGTGAAAGTTAATCATGCACGGCCAGATGGAATAAAAACAAAACTGTGACAGGACTGCACATCAAAATGAATACCTGGTAACTGTCGTCAAGGAGTCTGTTTTGATCACAACACTCAGACGGTCATTTAGTGACACATGAAGAACAATAATATGCTCTATTCTAAGATATTTGAGGTTAAATGTGGAAGTAACTGAATCTTTTTTTAGCAAGTGGGTTAATGTGCATGTTTTCAGCTCATATTTACACGATTTTACCCCCTCAACGTGTCAACATGTATTTGTCTCGTGTATGTTTGTATATCTGCTTGCACATGGTTGCATACCTCTCTGTGTGTCTGTCTCTCTGTCGCAGGCCAGCCAAAGCAAGTGGACCCCGAACTCTTCAGAGTCTTTTACACCATCTGGAAGGAGACGGAGGCCGAGGCACAAGACGTCAGCTTGCCCTCTGAGGTCATAGATCATCTTGACAATAGCGAGTGTGTCTACAAGTTATCGTCATGTGTCAAGACCTCCCTCGGTGTCGGGAAAATTGCAATGACGCAGAAACGCCTGTTTTTACTCACTGAGGGACGACCGGGCTTCCTGGAAATCACAAAATTCAGAGATATACAGGTCAAGTGTCTCTAAAACCTCTTTCAGTGTCACACTCCCTAACATAGACACATTTACTTCTTTTTTAAGGGTGGGGATCTCGAGGAAGAGATAGCAGGTCAGCAGTGTTAGTCACATAGAAGTGGTTTACATGATCTCAAAGTAATTCGAACTGCAGCTCAGCACTGTGTCAAGTTTTTGTACTCAGAAATCTATAAAAAGTATGTTTTTTGTTTATAAGCTAGTTAAACTTTTAAAGTTTGGAGTGTATAAAGGCTGAGAACATTGTGATGAAAGTACATGACGTAGGCATCGGCACATCATCGGTACCGGCAGATATTGCCTTTAGAATGAAATATTCAAATTGGCCAAAATTCATATTACTGCCAATATCACAAACCAATATAAAAAAATATTTTCATTGACAAAGTGAACATGTACAAAACAGTAGTATTTTTCTTAATTTGCACAATGAATGAATATTGTTGTTAAATGTTAGCATAACAGCTATCGGCAAAAAATCCAGTATCATCAAAAAAGTGTCTCATAAGTAATTGCAGCACTTATTCGGGTTTATAGCCTTTGTTACAAAGATATGGTGCAAAATTTAAGATTTTTTTTGACCACTCCAGAATTGATCAGAAATCCCTCCAAAATGCTGCATTAAGACATCAAGACCTTGAGGAATACCACAGAAAGATCCATGCTGTGATTTAATAACTTTTGACATTTGGAGATTTCTGTTGAGAAATTGATGGCGATCACCTCTTCTCTGGAAACTGATGAGAAACGCCCTGATTGTCAGCACATCTATGAAAGCCATACATCTCCTGAATGCATGACGTCTCTAGCTTGTGGTTGTAAAGTTTCTTGAGGCTGTGATTATCCTAGAGGTCACTGTAGGTCATTTTATACAGTGAGGTCAAGTTAAAAAAAAAAAATCTGCAAAAAAAGGTTACTTTGGGGACTAACTTCATCGTACATGAATAAAATTGGGCTCACTGAATCTATGAACATCTCAGCTTTCCATCCATATTAATTAATGCAATTCCAAGACTGTTTAGGGACCCCAGTTTGCAAAAATATTCAAATACAGTAGAGGAAAATGAGATATTTGTACTGCATGAGGTGAGATGGTTTTTGCCCAGAACTGCACAGGACTAATATAAAGTGGGCATATCTGGAAAGGGGAGACTCATGGGTACCAACAGAACCCATTTTCAGTCAGATATCTACATTGAGAGGTTACGCCCCAAAGTTAGGCTAAACCTAACTTTGGGGAGTTACTTAACCGCCTTCCTGACAAGCTAGCATGACATGTTTGAGTAAATAGAGACGATGACAGCACCTTCATTTTAACTCAGCCCCCTCCAGCCTCTAAAACACAGTAATGTCGCCTGCTGGCATCCTTGTGGCTTTGAAGAGTTAATCCTTTTAAATTTATGACTTTGCACTCTTATTTCAATAAATGACTCATTTTTCATCTCTGTGCAGGAGGTGAAGATTGTCTCAGCTCCCTTTCTGCTCGTTCGTATCCCCTCCCTTCGTATCCAGACCTCTGGCAGGCTCGAAGTGTTTGAGGCCAATCTGAAGACAGAGACCGAACTCTGGAACCTCGTGGTGAAAGAGATGTGGGCCGGGCGCAAGATGGCCGACCAACACAAGGTACAGCAGTGACATTAGATCGGCATTTAACCTAATGTAACCACAACTGCACTGATTTGGTTACTTTTTTGACTACATGAGTCATTTTTAAATGTGTTTGTTATTTTACAAACTGCTTTGTGTTAATGGTAGTGTACAATGCTAATATTCCTTTGATATATGTTTTATTTTTTGTCTCTTTAGGACCCTCAGTACATGACTCAGGCTCTGACCAACGTCCTGTTGATGGATGCTGTCACGGGCTGCCTGCAGACACAGAGGTCTTTCATTGCTGTCTCAAAGCTGGCCTACTTTGATAAGATCAAACATGAAGGTGTTTTTTTTTTATTTTTATTTTGCGATACACATAAATCGTGTAATTTTGCTTTTAGATGCTGGTTACAGCCACAGGAATGACTGAAATGGCACTTAAGTGGCACTTTTGACCTTTATTTTGTGTAGTTGTGATAACTCATCTTCATCTTAGTCCTGATGGCTTGATACTTTCACAGTATTTATATAGAGCCTTTACCTGCTTAATAATTTAAAAAAATAAATGAAAATCTGCCTTTTTACAATATGGGACCTTAATGACGGTTACTCCAAATCACACCCCACATTCTCGGGTCGATTGATTTCAGTAAAGTTATACTAAAAGCTGTTGTTATGGACAGTGGTTTCATGGGAGATATGCCCCAGTTGTAACAACTTTTTTTCTCAAACTTGCTCAGACTATGAAAATGTAAATACACATATATCATGGGATTAATAATACTCTTACTTACATCTAAATGTGAAGTATCTCCACCAGAGATGTTAAGTAAATGTGTTCAGACATAGTGGTTACACTTAAAGATTTTCATATCATAAGATGTGTTTCCATCCACCTGTTTTTATGAGCGTTTTCAATTTGCACATAAAAATCTGAGTGGAAATTGTCTAAATTATATTTAAAAAAAAAGAAGAAAAAAAAACCCTTACAATTTTTTTTCAATGTTTGGTAGAGGTGAAAAAAGATTGTTGCGACTAGTGGAAACAGATTCAGCCAATAAATGATGTAATGTAGGCCACTGCTTATCTCGGTGGACCTCCCTCTGATATTCTCATAAAAGTATTGAGTGGAAAAGCCCATAAAATTGTATGTTCTTTTGCAGATTTTCTGAAAATTAATTTGAAATTTGCTCTACATTTGAACAGAAACCCACATACAGAATAATGGACTATTGGCCTCGGTGGACGTCTGTGCTCTGACCTCCTTATTCTCTTTCTCACACTCTCTCCTGTGCCTCTGTTTGTTCCCAGTACCCATGATGGTGTCTAAAACTACCTCAGAGACTCTGAAACACAAGATCAACCCGTCAGTGGACCTGTCTGAACCTCAGACTGTACATGTGCTGCTCTACACGCCAGGTACTAAAGCACAAGGAGAAATTTACAGAGTGTGTGGTAATCTGTTCATTTTTAGTTCCCTACTGTCAAACAGCACAGTCCCTGTCGTCTCCTCATAGATATTAACTGTCTTCACAGTTCAGAGCATCAAAGAGGTTTCTGTGTCGTGCTAATCAGTTTATGCGTCTCCTGTCTCAGACTCCTGTGTGAGATTATCACGCACTTTGTAAATGTTTGTACGTCACCAGAAGCTCAAGTGAAACCTATCCAAGTAACCAGATTAGTCTTGTTGTGCTGCATATTAGCAGGCAGGATAACAACAGTCTTGGTGGTTTCTTATTTGCCTACACGGTGGCAGAAAACACAAACACCTGGAGGCTACAGCGTGGTTTGAAACATAACTGAGTTATTTTATATTATTTTATTTCATTTTAATTAGAAGGGACCATGTGCAGTTTAAAACATACATGTTACCATTTGATGCACTGTACCAGATTACACCTCAGTGCTAATTTGCATCTGCAGTACCTTGGATGATCTAGTAATGTGCATTGATTTTGCTACCAAGTCATACAGTAATTAATTGGATGTTGGACATAAATTCAAATTATCTTAGGGTATATTTAGGGGGATTTAGTGCCATCTATTGGTGAGGATTTCAGATTTCAACCAGCTGAATTTCTCTCATCCCTCAGTATTTATTGTTTAGGAGTTTTTTTTCACCTGGAGCCAAATGATCTGCAGAGGTCTCTTCCTCTCAGAGACAAACAAACCAGATAATTCAAACCAATATAAACACTGAACCAAGCAACTTCATGTTACAAATCAGTATTTCTCCAATGTAATTTGGCATGTTGGAGACAGGAGGCACACTCACCACATGCTTACATGTTTACCTTTTTTCTTCGATAACTTAAGATCCAGACGTACGGGAGGTTTTCACTGGCAGAGGTCCAAAATAAACAGTCCCAGGGATTTAAACTGGTAAAAACACTGAATATAGCACTGTCATGATAAAAAAAATCTTTTGTTTTGTTTTGTTTTGTTTACGCTGTCAGTGGCAGACAAAAATGGCTACTGTAGAAACATGTTGCTGACAATGTCCATATAAAGGAACAACTACCTGTGTATGTAAATAGCTAAATCACAAAAACACAACAATTCCTTTTTTCAGGTGATTATGCACTTAAGATAACATACCTATTGTATTATGTTACATTTCTGCCAAAATATTCCCCTAAATATTACACACTGGACCTTTAAATGTCAACCAATTGTTTCTATGTTTTTATTGTGATTGCCAATGAAGACATTTGTGAAGTCTGAAAAGCAGAAAAATGGTTGAGGTTCATATTTTCATGGTGATGGTTTCCCCACACTAAACCATCCCGCTGTGCAGTATTATCGTCTACTACTCTCTTACTCTTAATCTCTTTTACTTCCTCCAGGTCAGCTGACTTGCAATGACTCAGGGGGTGAGATGAACCCAAAACTGTGGGTGGCTCTCAGTGGGGGCAAAGTGGTCGTGTTTGATGCAGCGAGCTGGTCCATGCTGCAGGACTGCATCCAGGTCGGAGAGTCACAGCTGGTGAGAGCAGATATGCTGTGCTCTATTTCTAGGAGTGACATTTACTTAAGTTGACTTATTACTTATTTTTTGACAAAATTGTCATATTACACTATATCATCAAAATTTGGACAAATGTCATAGCATAGTGCTGTTAAAATGTTGATAAAAAATGTCTTAATGTAGTATGTTGCTAAAATTTTGACAAAAATGTTATACTATGTCGTCAAAATTTGCATAAAAATGTCATAGTATAGTATGTCATTGAAAATTTCACAACAATGTCATGTCATGAAAATGTCACATTATAGTATGCCTTCAAAATATGGATTAAAAATGTAATGGTAGAGTAGGTCCTCAAAATTTGAATGAAAATGTCAGTAAAGTATGCATTCAAAATTTGATAAAATTGTCCTAGTATAGTAGGTTGTTAAACTTTTGATGAAAATGTCATGGTGAATATGTCGTTAAAATTTGCATGAAATTTTCATACTAAAGAGTGTCGTTAAAGTTTTGACAAAAGTGCCATATTACACTATGTCGTTACAATTTTGATAAAAATGTCATAGTGCAATATGTCGTACATTTCTTTCATAAAAATGTCCTATAATAGTATTTTGTCAGTATTTGCATGAAAATGCCATGGTATAATATGGTTTTAAAATGTCAGTAGGCAGTTAAACAGACTTTGATAAGTAAAATTGGAGTTTGTCTCAGTTATTGTAAACTCCATAGTTAATGGAAACAAGTTCACATACTCAACATTTATATTATGAATTTATAGATGTGTAGTACATACATCATACTACTAATAGTACTGTTACAGAGTTTTGTTGCCTACTGTTTTCTAAGGGAGGTGAAACTGAGATCCCATGTCATGTCTTCTATGTAGAACTGCATGCTGGGTTTGGTCCAGGAGCAGGTGTGGATTGGCTCTCAGGACTCTGTGATCTACATACTCGACACTCACAGTATGTCCTGCAACAAACAGCTGACTGAGCACAGACATGAAGTGACTGGACTCACAGCGGACTTCAGAGATCAACACAACAGGTAGACAAGCAGTTTCCTCTGGCGCGGTTGTCACTTTTATAAAGGTGGATCTAAATTTGTGAATTGACGTTGTTGCTGCAGCGTTGAAGCGCTTACTCGGTCTTTTCGAATGAAAGCTTCACTGAATCTGTCTTTCCTAGTCAGCAGACGTACTCCTGCAGCTGCGACGGGACGATTCTGCAGTGGGACTCGGTCAGTCTCAAAGTGAAGCGACAGTTTCACCTCAGCTGCGAGCGTCTCTCCTCCATACAGATGTACGACGGCACACTGTGGTGCTGTAAGTGCACACATTTTCAGACACTGTCTGCAATGTAACAGTTCATTTCTCTCACACACTAACACTCATATAACAAACTCCAAGGGTTTAGTATTTAGATCCTTTACTTGATTAAAAGTACCAATACTATACTATCAAAATACTCATTTACAAGTAAAAGTCCTGTGTTTAAAATGTTACTTAAGTAAAAGCACATAAGTATAATCAGCTAAATGCTCTTAAAGTATGAGAGCAAAAGTACTTAACAAGACTGGCTGTTTTATACATGATGTTGGGACGTTTAGCAGCCGTTTTCTGGTGACAAAGCAGAGTATTTTTAACGAGACGTCAGACCATTTAGCAGCTGTTTTTCTGTAAACGTAGGTTTTTTTAAACAAGATGGGACGGGACATTTAACCCAGAACAAGCTAACAAAAAATCTTAATCTGAAAAGTAATCAGTAACCAAAATTGTCAAGCATATGAAGTAGAGTAAAAAGTACAATATTTGGAGTGGGAGTAGAATGTGGCAGAAAATGGAAATACTCAAGCACACTACAGTACTTAAGGAAAAATACTTAATTAAATTCCACCACTGCAAACGCCAGGCGCCAGTTGCACTCTGTGTAGGTTCATGACTAAAGCTGTATGTGCCCAAAGAGGCAGAAAATGTGCAGTCAGATTCATAAAGTCATTTGTACCCCTGATTCTATTGTTTTGACAGGATATTTTAACAATTGGCTTTTTTCTGGAGCCAGCCTCAAGTGGCAATTCGAGGAACCACAGTTTTTTGTTACCTCCACATTGGCTTAATTTTTCAGCCCTGGAGTGTGCCGCTTGGTTGAAACATGTCTTTGTGTGTGTGCAGGTTGTGGTGACAGCATTGTGGAACTGAAGAAGAGCGGGACACCGCAGAGAAGAATGGTGCTTCCTGATGACTTGCGGAGCATGCCCAGTAGCTTCAGCAGCTTCATCGTCATACCAGAGGTGACTTTTAAATCCTCAGCTAATATGTTCATCAGTTAAGCAAGTTCGCAGCCTTTTAGTGATTTGCAATGCAGTTATTCACTTTGTTCAATCTGCAGTATGAAAGTCAATGAGGAAATGAAACAATGATGCAAACAGTTATAATGTTGCTACAAGGAGTCATTTAAACCACTGAAAATGAGAGATTTAGGTATTCACTGATACAACCAATTATAATTTCTTCGGCTGCCATCTACCCTCGCAATTTATCACACTTTTTTTTTAGGACATGTCAGTTGTCAGGCAAGCGCTCTGATAAATATGTTTTTCTTTCTGCTCTCAAAACAGCCCTCACAAGGCGCTGGTTACTTCCTGGACCCCCCCATAATACTGGAGTGGATAGATATAGTAAATGATATTTATGTTATGGAAAAGATTACTTTTGCTCTTCACCTTCAGAAAAGTGTGTTCATTGAACTCTGGACCAAGTGGGTGAAATATGTAAGACCTTAATGTCCACATTTTGTAGAGGTATTGGATAGATTGATTTATTATGTTGTTCTGATGACTGCTATTCTGTTTTTTCCCCCACGTCTGCTCCTGAAATATATTGCAGAACTTGTACATGTACACTTTTTCTTTCCAAAAATCTACAAAGTTCTTAAATTTGGGAAAATCTGAACAGAGGGGAAGTTGGTCTGTTTTGTTTTATGTTCTGTATCTGCTGTCCAGAAAAAAAAAAAAAAATTCTTTGGCTGCCAAAGATGCTGGTATGCATAAAAACATGATGGTTACAGATGAAAAGCTTTTGTCGCTGTTTGACATTTCCAAAATTTCAGCTTTGTTTGTTGTGTGTTTGTTCCAGCGAGGTCAGCTGTGGACGGGCTGTGCAGACTCAGGGGAGCTGTGTCTCTGGCACACTAACAACCACAGACGTCCATCCAAGAGAATCCCCCTGCCCGGCACATCAGGAGTTACCTGCATGATCCGAGTCAAGGATCAGGTGAGCTACAATATATATACAAAAATTCTCTCATGTTTGAGCGCTGCTAACATACGGAAGCATATTGCTGCCACTATAACGTAATAATTTATACTGTATATCAGCAGAAACAGACAGTGAGGATGGTGTTTTGATGATTATATTGACTCACCATGTTTTACTGCAGTTTAAAAGTCTCTCTCTGTCACAGAGATGAGGAAATACAAAGACTTCCTTGCTTCCCTTTCAAAACAAAAGCCCTCTGACAGCCTTCTGTGGACAGAATCCCATCAGTTGATGATACAAGGCATTTGATTTTGAAACATTTACAGGACTGTATTGTCGGCTGTGAAGGAGCTTGTACAACTTCATAAATGAGAGGAATTTGTGCTTATAAATATGAAAATACAGTACTCATATCTGCGGGCACTGACACAGCAGTGATGTTGCAACAACGCTGCATGTGTGAAGACCAAAAGCATGAAACCATACATCCATGCATGAAACTTTTCATGTTACAACGTGAAACAAATCAGTATTTTTTTTATTCTAGAGTGGCAGCAATACGCTTCCATACGTGTGTAATGTGTGTTCAGCGCTTTTATTTTTTTGTGGTTTATAGAAACACAAAGCAGGTGTTGTATTTTGAGGAAGTGGGGTTATGTGGCATTAATGAATTAATTTGGGTTAAATGTGTTGATGTATCATTAAGTTTTTATGGCATACTATACTATGACATTTTTATGCCCTTTTTTTGGCATGCTTTACTTTGACCTTTTACAAGATTAATCATGATATACTGTACATAACATTTTGTTTTGACTTTTTATTACTTTATTTGACATGTTGTATAATATGAGATTCTCTGTGACATTTTTATGGCAAACTGCATCATGACACCTTTTTCATCCTTTTTTTTCCAAGGTCACCGTGACCTTGTCTCTCTTTATTCTTTATTCAGATCTTCATTAACTGCAATTAAGGTAGCAGCTGCTCTTCCCAGGTTCCACACAAAAAAAAACAAACATAAAACAAGACAATTACACCTACAAAAACTTTCTCTCTCATTAAGAATGTGTTCGAGACAAGAAAAAGTCAAGCAGCAAATATCACATATACAAAATCTCAGTTTTATTTAAAAAAAAACAAAAAACAACCTCAATAAATACATCTTCAAGACAAGTAAATATCAATTCAAACATATGACAAACATAAAACATCAAATTGCGTTCCGTCTTTGTTGATTAGTTTGGTGTCTCATTCTTGTGAATGTCATATCTCAAGTACAGCTTGAGGGACATTTTTAGAAATTTGGCACAAACGTTCACTTGGACTTAAGAATGAACTGATGAGAATTTGATATTAAAACCTCACAAAACATGTTTTTGGTCATAACTCAAGAATTGTTACACTGATTATGGCTTAATTTCAAACAAATGTCTAATAGGATATAATGATGAGGCATGTCCAAACAAATCCATAGTTAACTTCTCTGTGACATCAAATTGTTAGGTAAAAAAACAGTTTTCTGGTCATTACTCAGCTCTACAACTCAGGAGCAGAAGGGGAGACATCTGGTCAGATTCTGAATCGGTGACACTAATCTTGCGTGTCCACCTTGAAACTGAACTGTTTGTTTACATCCTCTGTGCTGCAGGGGTAAAGATGTGTGTGAAGCATACAACAGCGAGGTGGTAATTCTAGTTTCCCTTTCTTTTTTCCCCATCTTCACACATGGCATATCCTCCGCTCTCCTTGCTGCCCTCTCTCCCCGTCAGATCTGGGTGGGCTGTTGTAGCTGGAGTGGTGTCAGAGGTCAGTGTGATGGTCAGTTGAGAGGTCAGGTGTTGGTGATGGACACAGAGAGCCAGACTGTGGCGAAGGAGCTGCAGGCCCATTCAGACAGCATTCAGACACTCTGCTCAGCTGAGGATCGCTACGCCTTGAGCGGCTCTGCACGCCATGATGGCAAGATCGCCATCTGGAAAGTTGAGTAGAGAGCAGAGATTGAAAATGCACAAGTGAAGTAAGAGGGGAGAAGGACAAATTTGAGTACTTGTTAGTACAATACATACGCAAGGCATAGTATATGGTTATTCTTTAAATGTTTGAGTGGATTTTGGATCATTGTAGAAAATCAGCCCTATGTGGCAAACAAAAATGGGGTGAGAGGGAGAGGTGACCGCCCCCCTAACAGAAGACATTGGCATAGCTTGTAGTGCATCATTCTCTGTCACAGAGCATCTTTGCCTGAAGTATGTTATTTAATTTTGTGAAAAGCAGCACAATATTTAATGGTTTTCGTACCTGTTTCTTCAACAAGCATTGATAATAAATAACACTTTAATTTATCATTATTTATTGTTTGTTTGTGTGTGAGGCTATGTGCAGTCCTGCTCAAGGTTGATTATTCTACATTTTGTCATCTCCAGATGGATACAGCCTCAGTTTCAGGGTATAGTTAAAAAACAATAAAGACCAAAGATTTGTAACAACACATGTTGAAATATTCAGTATATTCATATTTTACCATGCACCGATCTGTAACAAAACTAAAAACCTGCTGGTTCACATGGTGTGACATAAAAATGTGATAATAAAGAATGAGTTAAATAAATATGATGAAACATGTCATAATATACTTTGACAAAAAAATCTGATTAAAGATGCTATAATATGGTATGACATAAAAATGGACTAAAAATTGTCATAGTGTAATATGTAGTTTTCTTTAGTTACATAGTATATAGTATACATAGTATGGCATGAAAGTTTCATAAAAATATTGTAGTATGCTATGTAATAAAGGTGTGATAAAAACATTCTAGCATTTTTTTGAAAACATTTGAAAAAAAGATCCATAGTAAATAATGATAAAAGTGGGAAAATTATTGAAATAAATGTGAAAAAATGACAGAATAGTGAAATTCTTAAAATGTCTTATTGTAGTGTGTCGTAAAAGTCGTTATGTAACGTGGATGTCATAATAAAGTATGTCAAAAAAAGTCACAAAAACGTAATATTACGATATGTCCAACAAAAGATGCAAAAAGACACAAAAAAGGCACAGTATAGTATTTTGAAAAAATGTCACAAAAATGTGTTAGCATAGAAAGTTGAAAAAATGTCACACAAATGTGGTAGTATATTAGGTTACAAATGTCACAAAAACATCATAGTATAATATGTGGGGAAATAAGTCCCTAAATGTCATTGTATATTTTGTTGAAAAAATTTTTAGGATAATTGATGTTGAAAAAACTCACCTTGACCAGTTTAATAAATAATTTAATGACCTTGAGGAGTCACAGTTGATCTCATATTAATATATAGATTTATTGACAACACAAACGGGTTCTGAGACGCCGTTGGTACAGCACATTCATGGACAAAGACAAACCAAAAATTTACAGTAACAAAAGAGTCATTCAGACGAACACAGTAAATCTCGTCATCCTGTTGGGTCCATCATGTAGTCTAAACATCTGTAAAGGCACCCTGTAGTCAGTAAAAGACCCCAATACAAGGTCATCCACAATATTTAACCCAAAAATGTGTGAATTATATTTTCATACTCTTATGTGAAATTGTTTTCTGACACAGTTTTGTATGCCAAAACACAAAAAAAACTCATACTATAATTAATGCAGCCGCGTTTTGACGAATATCATGTTGAGACATGTCATAGTATAGAATGTTGAACCAACAGCCGTAAACATCATAATATAGAATGTTGAAAAAATTACGAAAAACGTCATAGTATAGAGTGTCAAAAAATGTAAAAATATGACATGAAACGTCCAAAAGCATCATAAAATAGGATGTCAAAAAACATGGCCGAAAATGCTATACAATTGTATGGCAAAAAATGTCAAAATATGACATGTCCCCAAAACAGCTGAAAACTACATAATATAGCATGCAGAGACACATCATAGAAAAAAATATAATGTAGCATGTCAAAAAAGTGATCGAAAATGCCATACTATAGTATGTTGGAAAATGTCAAAATATGACGTAGAAAAAACAGCTAAAAACTAAATAAGATACGTCATGCTATAGCATGTCGAAAAAACATTATAATATGGTATGGAGTTACGGCTGTCTCAAATGTGGCAACATGGAAGGAGACACACACGGGCCTGGATACGAAAACATAGGTTCGAAATGCGGTACTATGTGGATTTCAGCTGTTTTTTGGGGAGTGTCCTATTGTGTCCAATAACATGTCTCTGCACACTATTCTGTGCACTTTTAAGTTGTTTTCATCTGTTTTTGGGACGTAATTCTTTACATTTTTGCCTTGCTTTTTTGTTCATTTTTTCAACATGCAATATTATGGTGTTTTTTTTTCCCATTTTGGCAAGGTTTATTGCTACAGCGTTTTTCTGTACACTATTTCATGCTGTTTTGAGGTGTTTTTAGCTGTTTTTGGGACACGTAATGTTTTGACATTTTTGCCATACTATAGCCTTGCTTTTTTGGTCATTTTTTCAACATGCTATCTTTTGTTGTTTTTGGCCATTTTTGCAAGTTTTATTGCTACAGCGTTTTTCTGCACGCTATTTTGTGCTGTTTTGAGGTGTTTTTAGCTGTTTTGGGGAGACGTCATTTTTTCACA